>NC_052157.1:79662452-79962086 GCF_902713615.1 Scyliorhinus canicula
AAAAACTCAATAAGGTTTGTGAGACATGACCTACCCTTCACAAAACCGTGTTGAGTATCGCTAATCAACTTGTTCTTTTCAAGATGATTATAAACCCTATCTCTTATAACCTTTTCCAACATTTTACCCACAACTGAAGTAAGGCTCACAGGTCTATAATTACCAGGGTTGTCTCTACTCCCCTTCTTGAACAAGGGGACAACATTTGCTATCTTCCAGTCTTCCGGCACTATTCCTGTCGACAAAGACGACATAAAGATCAATGACAAAGGCTCTGCAATCTCCTCTCTGGCTTCCCAGAGAATCCTAGGATAAATCCCATCTGGCCCAGGGGACTTATCTATTTTGACATTTTCTAAAATTGCTAACACCTCCTCCTTTTGAACCTCAATTCCATCTAGCCTGGTCGACTGAACCTGAGTGTACTCCTCGACAACATTGTCTTTCTCCAGTGTAAACATTGACGAAAAATATCCATTTAATGCTTCCCCTATCTCCACTGATTCCACACACAACTTTACACTACTATCATTGATTGGCCCTAATCTTACTCTAGTCATTCTTTTGTTCCTGATATACCTATAGAAATCCTTAGGGTTTTCCTTGATCCTATCCGCCAACGACTTTTCGTGTCCTCTCCTCGCTCTTCATAACTCTCCTTTTAGGTCCTTCCTGGCTAACTTGTAACTCTCAAGTGCCCTAACTGAGCCTTCATGTCTCATCCTAACATAAGCCTTCTTCTTCCTCTTGACAAGTGCTTCAACTTTCTTATTAAACAACGGTTCCCTTGCTCGACAACTTCCTCCCTGCCTGACAGGTACATACTTATCAAGGACACGCAGTAGCTGTTCCTTGAAAAAGCTCCACATTTCGATTGTACCCATCCCCTGCAGTTTCCTTCCCCATCCTATACATCCTAAATCTTGCCGAATAGCATCATAATTGCCTTTCCCCCAGCTATAATTCTTGCCTTGCGGTATATACCTATCCCTGCCCATTGCTAAAGTAAACATAACCGAGTTGTGATCACTATCACCAAAGTGCTCACCTACATCTAAATCTAACACCTGGCCGGGTTCATTACCCAGTACCAAATCCAATGTGGCCTCGCCCCTTGTTGGCCTGTGTACATACTGTGTCAGAAAACCCTCCTGCACACACTGCACAAAAACTGACCCATCTATAGTACTCGAACTATAGTATTTCCAGTTAATATTTGGAAAGTTAAAGTCCCCCATAACAACTACCCTGTTACTCTCGCTGCTTTCGAGAATCATCTTTGCAATCCTTTCCTCTACATCTCTGGAACTATTCGGAGGTCTATAGACAACTCCCAACAGGGTGACCTCTCCTCTACTGTTCCTAACCTCGATGTGGAGATGCCGGCGTTGGACTGGGGTGAGCACAGTAAGAAGTCTTACAACACCAGGTTAAAGTCCAACAGGTTTGTTTCAAACACGAGCTTTCGGAGCACGGCTCACCTGAAGAAGGAGCCGTGTTCCTAACCTCGGCATGAAACATCTTTTGCGGGTAGGATCAAGGAAAACACAATGGCCTTTTACACATATGTGAGAAATATGAGAATGAGTAGAGCGAGGGTAGGTCCGATCAAGGACAGTAGCGGGAGATTATGTATTGAGCCTGAAGAGATAGGAGAGGTCATGAACAAGTTCTTTTCTTCAGTATTTACTAACGTGAGGGGCCATATTGTTGGAGAGGACAGTGTCAAACAGACTGATAAGCTCGAGGAGATCCTTGTTAGGAAGGAAGATGTGTTGGGCGTTTGGAAAAACTTGAGGATAGACAAGTCCCCCGGGCCTGACGGGATATATCCAAGGATTCTATGGGAAGTAATAAATGAAATTGCAGAGCCATTGGCAATGATCTTTTCGTCCTCGCTGTCAACAGGGGTGGTACCAGAGGATTGGAGAGTGCCGAATGTCGTGCCCCTATTCAAAAAAGGGAATAGGGATAACGCTGGAAATTACAGGCCAGTTAGTCTTACTTCTGTGGTAGGCAAAGTAATGGAAAGGGTACTAAGGGATAGGATTTCTGAGCATCTGGAAATACACTGCTTGATTAGGGATAGTCAGCACGGATTTCTGAGGGGTAGGTCTTGCCTTACAAGTCTTATTGACTTCTTTGAGGAGGTGACCAAGTATGTAGATGAAGGTAAAGCAGTGGATGTAGTGTACATGGATTTTAGTAAGGCATTTGATAAGGTTCCCCATTGTAGGCTTGTGCAGAAATTAAGGAGGCATGGGATAGTGGGAAATTTGGCAGTTGGATAACAAACTGGCGAACCGATAGAAGACAGAGAGTGGTGGTGGATGGCAAATATTCAGCCTGGAGACCAGTTACCAGTGGCGTACCACAGGGATCTGTTCTGGGTCCTCTGCTGTTTGTGATTTTTATTAACGACTTGGATGAGGGAGTTGAAGGGTGGGTCAGTAAATTAGCAGATGATACGAAGATTGGTGGAGTTGTGGACAGTGAGGAGGGCTGTTGTCGGCTTCAAAGAGACATAGATAGGATGCAGAGCTGGGCTGAGAAGTGGCAGATGGAGTTTAACCCTGACAGGTGTGAGGTTGTCCATTTTGGAAGGACAAATATGATTGCGGAATACAGGGTTAACGGTAGGGTTCTTGGCAATGTGGAGGAGCAGAGAGATCTTGGGGTCTATGTTCATCGATCTTTGAAAGTTGCCACTCAGGTGGATAGAGCTGTGAAGAAGGCCTACGGTGTGCTAGCGTTCATGAGCAGGGTGATTGAATTTAAGAGCCGTGAGGTGATGATGCAGCTGTACAGAACCTTGGTCAGGCCACATTTGGAGTACTGTGTGCATTTCTGGTCGCCTCCTTTTTGGAAGGATGTGGAAGCTTGGAAAAGGTGCAAAGTAGATTTACCAGGATGTTGCCTGGAATGGAGAGTAGGTCATACGAGGAAAGGTTGAGGGTACTAGGCGTTTTCTCATTAGAACGGAGAAGGATCAGGGGCGACTTGATGGAGGTTTATAAGATGATCAGGGGAATAGATAGAGTAGACAGTCAGATACTTTTTCCCCGGGTGGAACAAACCATTACAAGGGGACATAAATTTAAGATAAATGGTGGAAGATATAGAAGGGATGTCAGAGGTAGGTTCTTTACCCAGAGAGTAGTGGGGGCATGGAATGCACTGCCTGTGTATTCTTAAGGGCAGCACGGTAGCATCGTGGATAGCACAATTGCTTCAAAGTACCAGGGTCCCAGGTTCAATTTTGACTTGGATCACTGTCTGTGTGGAGTCTGCACATCCTCCCCGTGTGTGCGCGTGTTTCCTCCGGGTACTCCGGTTTCCTCCCACAGTCCAAATATGTGCAGGTTGGGTGGATTGGCCATGATAAATTGCCCTTAGTGTCCAAAATTCCATGATTAACATAGGACAAAAGTTCGGCGCAACATCGTGGGTCAACACGCATCATCGTGTTCTGTTCTGTATTCCTCTATATATCTATCTATCTAAAGCAGCAATTAGGGAAAATTACGAAGCAATATTTGAAGATCAACATAATTCACACGGCTGATCGTACCAAAATACAACTCTCAATTTTTGGGCAGCGTATGCCGTCCGCATTTATTGTATATGATTATGTTTGAATATTGAAAAGTTAAAGCATAGCTATTTTTTAGAGATGCATATACATTATGGAACTAAAAGCAAATGTTGGAAACAGCTCGCCTAGCAAAGGGCTAATTAGCTGGCTTTTAAGTCAGATCAAGGCACACCGGCAGCACGGTTCAATTCTCAGACCAGCCTACCCAAATAGGCGCAAGAATGTGGCGACTGGGGGCTTTTCACAGTCAAGTAATTTGAAGACTACTTGTGACATTAAGCGATTTTCATTTCATTTAATTCATTTCATTTCATTTCGTCATTTCTAATATTTTCTCACCCTTGTTCTGCAAAGCCTTTAGTTCTGGAAAGAAATGTCAACTTGATAAGTTGAATATCTTTGGCGAATAGAATACACTGTTCTCGGTCATATGGCATACTCAAGATAACAAGTCAAGTAGATTTTCCAGTATGAGACTGTTAATTCCAGTTGGCAATTCTACATTGCAGACAGTTAAATGGGTTTCACTCCTTTGCTTTGTGAGAGTATCGTACGAATGGTATTTGCTGCAATTGGATATCCACAACATCTACAATTGGTACTGCGGGTTGATACCTCGGAAGGTTCATACCATGAGGCAATCTGGGTAGACTTCAGGAACAGGAAAGGGGCAATCACAATGTTGGGCGTTTATTACTGGGCTCAACTGCCAACTAGAGATAGACGAGCGGATATGTAGAGAGATTGTGGATCGGTGCCAATCAAACATGGTTGTTCTGGAACGGGAATTAATTTCCCGTATATTGACTTGGACTTACTTAGTGATAGGGCATTGGATGGTATATGGTTTTTAAGGAGTATCCTGCAAGGTTTCTTGTTGCAATATGTAGGTAGTCTAACTGGGGAAGGGAGATAACTGGAAATGGTTTTGTGGAATGCGTATGGACAGGTGGTTAAGATTTCAGGAGGGGAACAATTTTGGAGTTGTGACGACAATTCCGTAAGCTTTAGTGTATTTTCGATGGGGATGAGGGCAACCCTCGAGTTAATGCAGCAAACTGTGGAAAGTCAAGTTACGATTACATTAGGCAGGAATTGAAATATTTGGATTCGGTGAAGCTGTCAATCAACACCGGACATGTGGGAGTCATTCAAGCCACAGTTTATTAGGAATCAGGAAACTCTCATTCCTGAGAGAACGATGGTTAAGTATGGGTATTTAGGGAGACATTGACAACGAAGGATATTGCGAACCTCGTCAAAATGAGAATGGAGACGTTTATACGGTCCAGAATGATGGGGACAAACGAAACCCTTGTGTAGTAGAAAGAAAGTAGGAAGGTAACTAAGCGGAATATTTGGAGGGCAAAGAGTGATCATGAAAAACCGGTGTTAAGTGGGATTTAGATAAATCCCAGCTCATTTTATTCAGCTGTAAATGGCAAGAAGATGGCCAGAGAAAAGATTGGACCACTTAAGGAGAATGGGTGGAATCTATGTGCTCAGCCTGAGTAAATGGGCTATGAGTTCTTTGCATCAGTGTTCACCAAAGAAAGGGGCTTTGTGGATTGTTGGATAGGGTGTGTGGACATTCTGGATCATGTTATCATCGAAAAGTAGGAGGCATTGGTCTTTTAAAATATATTGAGATAGTTAAGTCTCCTGGGCTGGATGGAATTTACACGAGAATACAGAGGGACGCAACGGAGAAAATTGCTGGGGCCTTGACAGACGTCTGTGTATTCTCATTGGCAGACGTTGAGATCCCAGAGGACTGGAAAATAGCTTATTTGATACAGCTGTTTCAGAAGATAGCAGGGATAATCCTGTACCCTGTAGGCCGGTGAGACTCACGTCGGTAGTAGGCAGTGTATTGGAGATAATTTTCAGGGATAGGATTTATACCCATTTGTAAACAAATGGACTCAGCAGCGATAGACAGCATGGTGTTGTGAAGTGGAGTTCGTGCCTCATTAACTTGATCGAGATTTATGAGGACATGTCAAAGATGGTTCATGAGGTTATGGCGGAGGATGTAATTTAGATGGACTTCAGTGAAGCCTCTGACAACATGTATAGTGGCATCCTGGTACAAAAGGTGAAGTCACACGGGACATAGGCGATGTGATAAGTTGTACGAACAACTGGTTCGGTCACAGAATGCAAAGTGCAACAGTAGAATATTCTTTTGATGAATGAAATGTTGTGACTAGACGTATACCACATGGATCTGTGCTGGGGCCTCTGTTTGCAGAATACATTACTACCCAGGGCCGGATGTGATTTATCCTAGAATACTCTGGGAAGCTAGGGAGGAGATTTCTGAGAGTTTGGCTCTGATCTTTAAGTCACCTTTGTCTACAGGAATTGTGCCAGAAGACTGGAGGACAGCAAATGTTGTTCCCTTGTTCATGAAGGGGTTTAGAGACAACCCCGGTAACTATAGACCACTGAGACTTACTTATGTGGCAGGCAAAGACTTGGAAAGCTTTATATGAGAGAGGATATATAATCATCCGGAAAGGAATAATTTGATTAGAGATAGTCAACACGGTTTTGTGAAGGGTAGGTCGTGCCACACAAATCTTATTGATTTCTTTGAGAAGGTGACCAAACAGGTGGATGAGGTAAAGCAGTTGATGTGGTGTATATGGATTTTAATAAAGCGTTTGACAAGGTTCCCCACGGTAGGCTATTGCAGAAAATACGGAGGCATGGGGTTCAGAGTGGTCTAGCAGTTTGAATCAGAAATTGACAAAGGGTGGTGGTTGATGGGAAATGTTCAGACTGGAGTCCAGTTACTAGTGGTGAACCACAAGGATCTGTTTTGGGGCCACTGCTGTTTGTCATTTTTATAAATGACCTGTAGGTGGGCGTAGAAGAATGGGTGAGTAAATTTGCAGATGGCACTAAAGTCGGCGGAGTTATGGACAGTGCGGAAGGATGTTACAAGTTACAGAGGGACATTATTAAGCTGCAGTGCTGAGCTGAGAGGTGGCAAATTGAGTTGAATGCAGAGAAGTGTGAGGTGATTCACTTTGGAAGGAATAACAGGAAGAGTGAGTACTGGGCTAATGGTAAGAATCTTGGTTGTTTGTATGAGCAGAGAGATCTCAGCATCCATGTACAAAGATACCTGAAATTTGCCACCCAGTTTGAGAGGGCTGTTAAGACGGCATATGGTGTGTTATCTTTAATCGGTAGAGGGATTGAGTTTCGGAGCCATGAGGTCATGTTTCAGCTGTACAAAATTCTGGTGTGGCCACATTTGGAGTATTGCAAGCAATTCTGGACGCCGCGATATAGGAAGGATGTGGAAGCTTTGGAAAGGGTGCAGAGGAGATTTACCAGAATGTTGCCTGGTATGGAGGGAAGGATGTATGAGGGAATGCTGAGGGAATTGAGGCAGTTTTCGTTAGAGAGAAGAAGATTAAGAAGTGACTTAATTGAGGCACACATGATGATCAGAGGATTAAATAGGGTGGACAGTGGGAGCCTTTTTCCTCGAATGGTAATGGCTAGCACGGGGGACATAGTTTTAAATTGAAGGGAGATAGATAGAGGACAGATGCCAGAGGTAGGTTCTTTACTCAGAGAGCAGTAAGGGCGTGGAATGCCCTGCCTGCAACAGTAGTGCACTCACGAACACAAAGGGCATTCAAATGGTCATTGGATAGACATATGGACGATAAAGGAATAGTGTAGATGGGCTCCATAGTGATTTCACAGGTCTGCGCATCATCGACGGCCGAAGGGCCTATACTGCGCTGCAATGTTCTTTCTATTCTATTTTTCTACATTAACAATTTGAAGAAAAATGTAGCTGGTCCGTATTCCTCTATTCTCGTCCTGTTCATATATTTAAGAAGATGCGCCTCAAACGTCACGATCGTCCCTACTTCCACCACCTCTTTTGGCAGCAAGTTCTCGTCACCCACTACCCTGTGTGTAATAAAACTTACCTCGTACATCTCTTGTAAACATTGTCACTCGCCATTAAACCTCTGTCCCCTCGTAAATTACCCCTCTAACCTGGGATAAAGTCTTTGATTATCCATTTTGTCTCTGCCGCTCACACGTTTGCAGACCTCAATCAGGTCACCCTCAACCTCCTTTGTTCCTGTGACAATAAACTACGATTATTAAACCTCTCCTCATAGCTTCTGCTCTGCACACCAGGCAGCACCCTGATCACTCTCTTGTGCACCCCCACACAGGTCCCTATAGTGTCCACATCCTTCTGGTGTAGTGGTGACCAGAATTGAACACTATTCTCCAAGTGTGGCCCAACTAAGGTCCTCTACAGTTGTAACATGACTTGCCAATTGTTATAATCAGTGCTCCGTCCAATGAAGTCAAGCATGCTGGTATGTCTTGACTACCTTCCCCGCCTGTGAAACTAGCTACAACAACTACTTCTCTGTAAAATGTACCCTCCTCAATACATCACTTTTTATTTCCCCAATTTCTCTACGATTCGGGCCTTTCCCAACAGTAAATTCTGACGAGAGATATTAATTTAAGACCTCTCCCACCCCACGTGAATCTTCATATAGATGACATTGATTATCATGAAGAGGCCTTGCCCTCTCCTTAGTCACTCTTTAAATCTTTATGTATCTGTAGAAGCTCTTCGGATTTTCTTTTTGCCTTATCTGCAAAGATAATCTCATGTCGCCTTTTTGGCTCCTGATTTCTCTCATAACTACACCAACAAGCCCTATAGCCATCATGGGATCCACTTGATCCCAGATACCTATGCATGTCATATGCCTACTTCTTTCTTTCAACAATGGCCTCAACATTCAGAGTCATCCAGGATTCCCACCATCTACGAGCCTTACACTTCACTCTAAGAGGAATCTACTCACATTTAACCCTAGTTAACACCTTTTTGAAAGATTCCCAATTACCACTGTCCCATTTCCTGCAACTGGGCACCCCAATGAAAATTTGAAAGTTCCCGCCTAATATCTTCGCAATTGACATTGCACCAAATTAAAATTTTAATTTTGCGGGCAAAAGCTTCCAGAGCGATATTGAAAACTAATGGAACTATGATCACTGGTCCTAAAGTGATACCTCACCAACACGTCCGTTAACTGTCATTCCGCATTCCCCAAGCGGAAGTCATTTCTTGCCCCCTCTCTGGTCGCGCCATACACATATTGAATGAGGAAGTCTTCCTGAACACACTGGAAACATCTCTCGCCATCCAACCCCCTCGTGCTTTGGCAGTCCCAGTTAATGTTGGGAAAGATAAAGTCCCCAACTATTACCATCTTATTTTTTCCTGCAGGTGTCTTGAATCTCATTACATATTTGCTCCTCAATACCCCGCTGTCTATTTGGTGGCCTGTAGTAAAGTCCTATCAAAGTGATCTCGCCATTCTTATTTTTCAGTTCTACCCATATGGACTCAGTGGGCCAACCCTCGGATATATCCTCTCTGTGTCCTGCCGTGACATTGTCCCTAATAAAAACGCAAGACCCGCTCATCTCTCACCTCCTGTTCTATCTTTCCTCTCGCACCTGCACACCGGAACATTGAGCTGCCAGTCCGACCTCTGCTTTAGCCAAGTTTCAGTAATTGTTGCGATCAATCAGCCATTCAGTCATCGATATGCTCATGTTTTTACACAGTCGCGTCTTTCCCATCACATTGAATTACAGTGTCCTTGTGTCTAATATATTCAGATTACAAGTGCAGAGCTACACAAAGGGAAACGCGTGTCTTGTAAAATAGACCTTGTCTTGCCGTACCCCTGACGATTCAACACCAGCAGATGGTGGCTTCATGGTATTCAGCAGCACGTTTCAGAAGAATTAGTACTGCTAAGACAGTGAAGTGTTGCGCAGCAGTGTTTAGCACTGCGAAATAGGAGTCAACCTTCAATCCATCCAGCTATTCTTCCTCGCAAAATGAGGCTACGATTTCCCATGTGCCCCAGTCAACAATGAATTCCTTATATCCCCTTCGAAGAAATACTTCAATGTAAGTGTTTTGGACGACCATGTGAAGGAATGACTTTTCAGAGCGACAGTAATGTTAAAAAAATCTTCACCAGAAAGCAGTATAGACTATGGCACTGCAACTGACCGCAACAGGAGCCGGGGATTCAAAGGAGTGCGAGAGCAACGGGACATTTAAGGATGGAAGAGCTTCGGAGAATCGACGCAGTGAGTATATAAAGCATGAGGGTCCCTGGTGTCGAGGGGGCCGTCACGAAGGGCGTAGCTTTGGAACGATGTGTAACGGAACTTCCATTGAACCTGAAACTGAGATGTTACAGGAAAGGTCTCACCAGAGGGAATGTGTGGGAAAAACACTGCAAGTCGAATTTCTAAACTAAATAATTAGTTACGCAAGCGACGTGCTGCAGCTGCATGACACGGGAAATGGCAGATCACATTTCGAGCTGCAGGGACTTCATATGCAGCAAATGCTTGTTGCACGAGAAATTTAGTGTCATAATCCATGAGCGTCAGGATATGTGGCTTATCCAGTACGTGGAGAGTTAACTGGAAGCTTTGTATCAGGAGGTGGTCACACGCCGCAGATAAAGTACCTCAAATGCGAGAAGCTGTCAGGGACAGCAGTGCATGACAGCCATTGAGGCAGATAGAAGAAGTCTGAATTCAGAAATGGAGGAGCCTTTGCCATTGACATGGTGCAACAAGTATGAGGTACCTTCTCTCTACATGAATGAGGAAATGACTGTTTAGAGCATGAGCTAGCTGACCACTGAATCACGGAACATCAGGTGACTAAAGGAAGCGGGAGCAAAACGACAAGTGGCAGTTGCAGGAGATTCTATAATTAGCGTGCTGATAGCATTCTTTGTAACTGACGTCGATAATCCCGCCTGACACATTGCCTGCCAGGTGGCAGAGTGAAGATCGTCTCCACCAGACATGAAAGTATATTGGGCTAGATGGAGAGAATCCAATTGCTGTTGTCCACGTTGGACAATCATCACAGGCAAGACTTGGAAAGAGGAATTGATTGGCAGTGTCAGGGATTTGGAACAAACTTAATGAACAAATGGGGGTGGGGGCAAAGTTTCTGGGGAGGGAGGGAAGGGTAAACCAACAAATAGTACAATGGTGAATTGGAACCGACGCTGGTGGCCGGCATGAAAGGAGAAAGTAGCTGTCAATATTATGGACAGAAATGGCGACTCTGAGGACTACGGAGGGGAAAGGATAGGTAAACAAATCAAAAATTAACGTGACTGCAGAGTGAACTTCGGGGATGAGGCTGAGTGCTTTCCGAGGTTACTAACGGAGGTACGGAAATCAGAAATGCATAGTGCACTAGCCACAGTTAATGCAAATGAACTCGGTGCAGTAACCAATTCTAGGGAGACGGCATTGAAATAATTTATGTGATTACGGGAAAAAAACGTCTCAGCGAGCTGATGGCCTGCATCTTCAGATATGAATGGAGGTGGCAGCGGAAATGTTGGATGCATTGAGTATGATACTGAAGAATTCTTTGGATTCTGGAAATGTCCCGGGTCAGTGAAAATAAGCGAATGTGACGCCCCAATCCAAAGGGTGAGAGAGGCGTAAATTAGGTAACCAAAGACTGGTAACTTGAACTTCGGGCGGGGTTTCTGGAATCAGTCATTAAAGAGGAGGATATTTGGAAGACCAAATCTCCATTCATCCGTGTCCACATGATTTTGTGTAGGGTAGGTCATGCTTGATAAACTTATCTGAGATTCCTGAGGGTGGAAAATGCAAGTTGCATAATAAGGAACCTTCGGATGTTGTACATTTAGACGTCACGGAGGCGTTTGATACTGTGCCACATAAAAGAACAATTCAGAAGATGAGATCGTCGGGACTCGGGTAGAGTACTAGATAATATTGAGGATTGGCAGACTGACAAATAGTAGAGTATGGGGATAAATTATGCTTCCCCTGGCTGGCGAATTTTAACTAGCTGGGTACGGGAGGCATAAGTTCTCGGACTGCATCTGTTTAGAATTGATATAAATGATCAAACGGAGGGGCAGAGTGCAATATAGCATCACTTGCGGATACACTAAAATTGTTGGGAAATAGGCAGTGAAGAGCTGATAAATAGAATACAGGTGGTTTTAGAAAGACTAGGAGATTGGACGTAAACATGGCAGATGGAGATTAATGTAGATACGTGTGTGCTTATCCAGTTTGGCCGAGTAGATATATGGCAAATTATTGCCTAATAGAAAGTATCTTCAAGATGTGTCTGGGTAGACGGATCTGGGTTTCGTCTGTTAACGAATAAAAAATATTCGGGATGCAGGTACAGCATGTAATTAGAAATACAAACGGAACTGTGTGCTAATTGCAAAAGAATTGGAGTATAAAAGTAGAGAAGTGTTCCAGCAGTTTTATGGAGTATTGTTGAAAACTCATTGGGAATGTTGCTCAATGTTTCGTCGCCTTACTTGAGGACGGATGTCATGGCTTTGGAGCAGCTCAGCGGAGGTCCACCAGATTGATTCCGGGGATCAAACGGTTCATGCATGAGGACAGATTAATAAATTGGGTTTTTACTCGCTGGAGTTTAGAAGGGTGAGAGCGATCTTATCGATGTGTATATCATACTAAATTGGATTGATAAATTAAACATAGACCAAATATTCCCCCTTGTGAGGCAATAATTTCATTCAATTGCGGATAGGGATCAAGGGACATAATTGCCTTCCTCTGCTCATAATTCTACGTACCTATGTTGCAATACCTTCACGACTGTGTTACACAGCGTTTTAAAATACCGAAGAGGGACGATAAACTGAAAATGGATTTTAAAGTCATTGTCAGGCAGAGATTATTTACATTTTTCATTTCGGAGTGGCTGACTGGGATTAATGCCTTTCTCACGCTCTTACTTCTTTCGAGCGTAGTCCTCAAAGATAAACTGAAGTCGGAAAGTGGTTAATGTTCTCAAGTGAATCGACATGATTTACCGGAAAGCATCATAATCTGGTTACATTTCATCGTTGTCCTAACTTCTATTTTTGCACATCCACAATACTACACCAAATTTTCTGGTTCATATGAAACTGTTGCTTTTGAGTTACATCTCTTTCTGTGTTGGATGCAGTGAATTTGTGGAATTAGAAAACTACTGTTTCAAATCAAGTGAAGTTCTTATGAATGTTGGAGGATTACGAACCCTGCAAGTGTCACCTGCATTGAGTACAGATGTTTCGATTTGTTGACAAATACTTTGATCATTTCGCAAGAGTAAACAACATGCCTCACAAATGTGTAACGTGGCAAGTATCCGACCCCAGATCGTGTCAGATCTTATCCCTATAATACCTGGATTTATATCATGTTCCATCATTGATTTTTGATTAAAACGAAAGTACATCATTGATTAAGCAGCGCTCTCCGACGTCCAAACATGAAAGTGTAGACAGTGCTCAGCAGATACATTTTGGATCTTGCCCTTTTTTGGCAGCGTATAGCATAGTTCGAGGAACGTAAAAAAATATACTTGACAATTGGTTGAGGAGTTTATATTATGTGTCGGCACAAACCCCGATCGTTTCGTTTATAATGAATGCCAAAGATTGTATAATGACAGTAGACGCCTGAATAACAAAACGTCAATGCTTTAATAATGTTCATAATCAAGTTGAATTGTTGGATTAGTCCTTGCTGAACAAATACTGACCTTTCTCTTTGTCAAACAGGGTCTTCACTATAAAAACAAACGCGAAGTAATATTGTGAATTGCTTTAAAACCTCGCCATTGACGAGTAGCAATACAAACTAGGACGATGAATAAATGGACATATACATTCTAAGATTGGGTGTGGTTGTGTGTTGCACACTGCATTAAAGTAGACTGTCAGTTTCCACAACTCTGTCTGCATGTACCGCATTAGAGATTATCAATGAATAGCACAAAATCATTCAGTTATTAGCCGTTTTGATGTAACTCCTGTGTGTCATCATATTTCGAGGAATTCCACAGCTGAATATAGAACATAGAACAGTACAGCACAGAACAGGCCCTTCGGCCCTCAATGTTGTGCCGAGCAATGATCACCCTACTCAAACTCACGTATCCACCTTATACCCGTAAACCAAAAACTCCCCCTTAACCTTACTTTTTAGGACACTACGGGCAATTTAGCATGGCCAATTCACCTAACCCGCACATCTTTGGACTGTGGGAGGAAACCGGAGCGCCCTGAGGAAACCCACGCACACATGGGGAGGACGTGCAGACTCCACACAGACAGTGACCCAGCCGGGAACCGAACCTGTGACCCTGGAGCTGTGAAGCATTGATGCTAACCACTATGCTACCGTGCTACTATGTCCAACACATTTTTATGGCGTTGCTACACGATTAAAAAAAATAACGAAAATCCCTGTTCTCTCTTCTCTCCTCGATTTCCTTCATGAGTTCTGGAATGCTCTGTGTCAGCTACCTTCTTTTCCAGTGCAAAAGTGGGATGGATCTTCGTGATTCGCGATGTCATGTTGTCTATATGGACTGCAGAAATGCCTTTGACAAGGCTCGTCATGGCAGACTGGAACAAAAGGTGTAGTCACACGGGATAAGAGGGGAGCAGGCAAGATGGATACAGAACTGGCTCGGTCATTGATGGCAGAGAGGAAGGGTTTTTTTCTGATTGGAGGGCTGTGTCTTGTGGTGTTACGCAGGAATCACTGCTCGGATATCTGCTGTTAGTAGTATATAAATGATTTGGCGGAAATGTAACTGGTCTGATTAATAAGTTTGTGGACGACACAAACTTTGGTGGAATTGCCGATAGCGACGAGGATTGTCAACGGAAACAGCAGAGTTTATATGATTCGGAGACTTGGGTGGAGAGAAGGCAATCGGACTTTTAATCGGACAAATGTGAGGCAATGCATTTTGGAATGTCTAATAGAAGCAGGAAAAGTACAGTGAATAGTAGAACCTTCAAGAGAATTGACAGTAAGATAAATCTATGTGTCGAGGTCCACAGGTCACTGAAAGGGGCATCACAGGTTGAGAAGGTAGTCATGTAGTCATACGGAATACTTGCCATAATTTGCCGGGTCATTGAATATAAAAATTGGCAAGTCATGTTTCAGCTGTATCTCACTTTAGTTAGGTCACACTTGGAGTATAATTTCCAATTCTGGTCGCCGAAGTAACAAAAGGATGTGGAGGATTTAGAGAGGGTACAGAAGATATTTACCAGGATGTTGTCTGGTATGCCAGGCATTGGCTATGAGGAGAGGTTGAATAAATTCGGTTTGTTATCAGTAGAACGATGGAGGTTGAGTGGCGACCTCACAGCGGTTTACAAAGTTATGAGGGGCATAGACAGGGTGCTTAGTCAGAGACATTTTTCTCCGTGTAGAGGAGTCAATTACTCGGGGGAATAGGACTAAACTGCGAGGGACATGGTTTACAGGAAATGTACGAGGAAGTTTTGTTACACAGAGGGTAGTGGGTTCCTGGAACTCGCTGCCAGAGGACGTGGTGGAATTATGGACGATAGTGACGTTTAAGTGGCATCTTGACAAAAACATGAATAGGAAAGGAATAGAGGGATACAGACGGCGTAATTGTTGAAGAGTTTAGTTTAGCCGGGCAACATGCTCGGCGTAGGCTTGGAGGGCCCAAGTGCCTGTTCCTGCGCTGTTCTTTTCTTTGTTCTTTGTTATTTTTCATTTCAGTCTCAACCATCTTACTGTGAGTCTGCAAACAGACGTGAGCTGGACCAGGTAAGGTCGGTCGATTACATTCCCCACAGTAGATTACTGAAGCAGATTTTGTTTTACAATTCTTATCGTCGTTAATGATTTTTTAAATCTTATTGGATCCAATTTTTTTTACAGTTACTTTCAGGGATTTGAATAAGGCTCCACAGAGCAGCAATTGCATGTCGCGAGACAATACAACTACGTCACCGCAAATCACCGGCTTTGTCTCTGTCATTGAATTTTCTCTGCCTCCAAGGTGTAGCCAGTCTTTTTCTGTGTTTCTTTACCTGCCCAAAACTTGATCAACACGCGTTGCATCTCACTTTTTATTCGCATACTTGTTTGTTCCGCCTTCCTTCTCATAGATGCTGCCAAAATATGATACTAATTTCATGCTGGTAATGTTGTTTTTCGATATTTTCAAGAATTCGATGTTTGCTGATATTCAATCATTTTCAATGAGCTTCTGTCCTAAATAGGTCCCGATGGATTCTGATTCCTTTTTCTCTCATGCATTTAGAACATAGAACATAGAACAGTACAGCACAGAACAGGCCCTTCGGCCCTCAATGTTGTGCCGAGCCATGATCACCCTACTCAACCCACGTATCCACCCTATACCCGTAACCCAACAACCCCCTCCTTAACCTTACTTTTATTAGGACATTACGGGCAATTTAGCATGGCCAATCCACCTAACCCGCACATCTTTGGACTGAATCACCGATCAAGATCTCGATGAATTTGCATACACAGGTCGAAAAATTCGAGCTTTCTGCCTTCAGGGAGCATTTCCGTATTCCCATTCCTCTGATTCGCCAATTTGTTTTCGGCAGTTCCTGCAGTGGATATGAGAAGAAATTTGTTCCAACTCTACACTGGACAGGTCAACGGGGCTGACTTTTGTCTATCAAACTTTCTCCGGTCCTGATGCTGTTCATCAATTGTGGCCCCTCCCCCACCCCATTAACAAGCATGACATTTATTTTGAACATGAGTGGGGCTTCGAATTATATTGGCGCTCCAAAAGCATTACAAACGGTTTGCAGATTCATTATTTAGTTGATTTTCTGTTGACACTGTTTTGAGTGCTTCATCATATCTAGCTTTAACTAAACCAAGCATGATTCTGTACTGAGATTATTCAGCCACCGTAAACGAATGTAACACCATCTTAATTGAAGTAACTTCACTTTTTGGTAATTGCTGTTTTGTTAATTGAAATACTTGACACGGAACATATCACGAACTTCAGAACTCTCGACATATTATAAGCCTCATTCCCCGCCACATAAACCGCACTGTGTTGTTCGCCGAATAACTCTATGTTTTGTTTCATGCACAAAATATTTTGAGTTCGCTTCAGACAAAACTGCGAGAGATTTACACGCCATTGGTAGCAATTCGTTTTCTATTGGTGCCAATGCCAACAGCAGCCAAGATCCAGCAGTCCATTGCATAATTTCCAAAACTTGCCTTTTCCTAAATATCGTACCTCCTTGAAAATGAACCTGAAATGTACCAGTTTGCACGAAGCGCTGAAAAATATTTCTCCATCTCCTCCTTTGGTGGAGCGTAAGTAGTTATCCATGTACATTAAGTTCATTTTCAGAGTGTTTGGCTCACATTGAATGTGTCCGTCATCGCCATGTGGTTGATAGAACTCCGAAATTGATGCAATTTGTACTGAGAATAACTATCTAAATCCCATTAATCAAGACAAAAAATTGAATTGGTCTCAGTTACACCAATTTGTAGATAATGTTCCCTAATACGTACTGGTCTTTTCCAGAAGCTCCTGAAGTTCTGAAAATAAACACACATACATTGTTCATTGAAATCGCGAGACACAAATGAATGTTTGCGTACTTAAATTTACAGGGAACATGTGCACTAACCATGTTACACACCTGCACCAGGGCATACAAAAAGGAGAGGATTGCTCGGGAAAATTATATAACATGAAGTGTAGAATGCACAGTCATGAAGAATGTCATTATCGTTGTCCTGTTGAGAAAAACCAAATGCACATATATCCAGGCGTACCGTGGTTTCCGTCTGCTCCTTAACAACCTACAAATTCGTTCTTATACATTCGAATTGGCGAATTTACATCTACCGATGGTCATTTATTGTTGATTTGCAGGAAACATGGATTGCTATAGAGAAAACTAGCTAATTCGGTAATTGTAGGATTCATATTGTAATGTTCTGAAATACCGTCGAGTGCAGCAACGCACTCAATATACTCAACAGGGCAAATAGCACAAGAAACGGCCATGAGTAACAGATGAGAAACCGAGGGAGACAGACTGTAATAAAGTAACAAAGAGACAAAGAAAGAAATGAAGAAAGAAATAAGGAAAGACAGAATGAATGACAAAGAAAGAATGAAAGAAAGAAAGAAACAAAGAAAGAGAGAATGAAAGAAGGAAGGAAGGAAATAACTAAAGTAGGCTCATTGACGGCGGAACGATGGAAGGACGGGAGGGAGGGAGGAAGGAAGAAAGGAAACAAGGGAGAAAGAAAAAAGAAATAAAGAACGATAAAAAGAAATAAATAAATTTGGAAGGAAAGAAAATATGAAAGAAAGAAAGGAAAAGAAAGAAAGAACGAGGGAGAAAGCGAAAGAAAGAAAGAAATATAAAGAACAAATAATAAAGAAAAATACAGCACAGGAACATGTCCTTCGGCCCTCCAAACCTGCGCCGACCATGCTGCCCTTCTAAACTAAAATCTACTGCACTTCCGGGGTCCATATCCCTCGAATCCATCCTATTTATGTATTTTTCAAGATGCCCCTTTAACGTCATAATCCTCCTTGCTTTAACCACTTCCTCCAGCAGCGGGTTCCAGGCACCAACTACCCTCTGTACAAAAACGTGCCTCGTACATCTCCTCTCAGCCTTGACCCTGGCACCATAAACCTATGCCCTTGAGTAATAGATTCCTCCACCCTCTACCGCATAATTTTGTAGACCTCTGTCAGGGCGTCACTCAACCGCCGTTGTTTCAATGAGAACAAAGCGTATTTATTCAACCTCTCATCATAGCTAACGTCCTCCATACCAGGGAACTTCCAGGTAAATCGCTACTGCAACCAATCTAAAGCCTCCACATCCTTTTGTGGTGACTGGACCAGAATTAAACATTTTACTGCCTTACTAAGTTTCAATACAGCTGCAACATGACTAGCCAATTATTATACTCAATGCCACGGCCAATGAAGGCAAGCGTGCTGTGTGCCTTTTTGACAACCTTCTTCACCTGTGTTGCTACCTTCCGTGACTTGTGGACCTGTACACCTAAATCGATCTGATTGTAAATACTCTTGAGGGTTCTCCCATTCACTGTATATTCACTACATGTTTTAGACCTTCCAAAATGCATTACCTCACACTTATGAGGATTAATCTGTGTTGCCCCTTTCAGTGACATGTGGAACTCTACACATAGATCTCTCTGACTGTCAATATAATTGAGGGTCGGCCATTCACTGGATCTACCCTACGTGTGTTCGACCATTCAAAATGCATAACCTCACATTTATCCTGATTAAAATACATCTCCCATCTCGCCGCCAAAGTCTCCAAACGATGTAAGTCCTGCTGTATCTTGTGACCGACCTCATTGCGATCCGCAATTCCACCAACGTTTGTGTTATCAGAAATCTTATGAATAAGACGAGTTATATTTTCCTCCAAATTATTTAATTATACTACGAGCAGAAAACGTCCCAGCACTGATCCCTTCGACACGCCAATATTCATAGTCTTCCAATCAGAAATGCACCCTTCCATTTCTACTTTTATGACCTAGCCACGTCTGCATCCATGTTGCTATCGTACTTCTGATCCCATGTGACATCACCTTTTGTACCAGTCTGCCATGAGAGACCTTGGAAAAGGCCCTACTAAAGTCCATATAGACTGCATGCCCTGCACTACCTGCATCAACGATTTTTGTGACCTCCTCGAAAAATGCTATCAAATTAGTGTGACACGAACTCCCCCTCAGAAAACCGTGCTGCCTCACGCCAATACGTCAATTGTTTCCCAATGGGAATAGATTTTGTCTCGTAGAATTACCTCCAGTAATGTCTCTAGCACGGACGTTGGGCGCTACGGCGTGCAGTTACTTGGATTATCTTTGCTCCCCTTATTAAACAAAGGAACAAAATTGGCTATTCTCCAGTCCTCCGGGACATCACATGAAGACAGTGAAGATCCGTAGATTTCTGGCAAGGCCCCAGCGATTTCAACTATTGCCTCCTTCAGTATTCTGCAGTAGATCCCATCAGGCCCTGGCGAAATATTCGATTTAATATTTTTCAGCTGGCCCAAAACCTCGGCTTTTTGGATCTCAATGTGACCCAGGTTATCTACACACCCTTCTCCAGACTCTGCAACCACCAATTCCTTTGCTTTGGTGTGTACTGATGCAAGGTATGTATTTAGTACCTCGCCCATTTCCTCTGGCTCCACATTTCTATTCCATTCTGTGTCCTTCAGTGGGCCAACCATTGCCCTGGTATCCTCTTGTCCTTTTATGCACGCGGACAAACGTTGGGGTTTCATTTACCTCTATTTGCCAATGATTTCTCGTGATCCCTTTTAGCCCTCATGACTCATTTCGTAACTTTTTTCATACTTTCCTTATATTCCAAACAGTGTTCGTCTGTTCCCAGACTTGTACCCGAACAAATGCCTTTTTTTTCCTTTTTGACGAGGCCTACAATATCTCTCGTAATCCAGGGTTCCCGGAATTTGCCAAATCTATCCTTTTTGCATCAGGAACATGCAGGTCCTGAATTCCATTCAACTGAAATGTTATACCCTCCCACATGTCAATGCTGATTTACCCTCAAGCATCCGCCCCCAATCTAGGTTCTTCAGTTCCCATCTAATATTGTTATAATTAGGCTTCCCGCAGTTGAACACAATCAACCGAGGATCACATTTATCCTTGTCCACCAGCACTTTAAAACTTATTGAATTATGGAGCTTCCACCACCTGGTCGGGATCATTCCCCAATACCAGGTTCAGTACAGCCCCTTCCTCGTTGGACTATCTATATATTGTTTTTGAAAGCCCTCCTGAATGCTCCAAACAAACTATTCCCCGTCCAAGCGCCTAGCACGAGGCGAATCCCAGTATTGTCGAAGTTAGTTTCCTGTCACAACATCCCTATTGCTTTTCCTCCTTTCCAAAATCTGTCTAACTATCTGCTTCTCAATCTCCCGCTGGCTGTTTGGAGGCCTGCATTAAACCTTCAACATTGTGACTGGACACTTCTTATCCTAGCTGGGCCAAAGGGCCTTGCTGCCCTCTGTGGTGTCCTCCCGCAGTACAGCTGTGATATTCCCCGAACCTGTGGCGCAACTCATCCACCCCTTTTACATCCACATCTCTGCCGTCTGAAACATATAAATCCTGGAATGTTTCGATGACAATCCTGTCCTTCTCTCAACCTAGTCTCTGTAATGACAAGAGCATCATACTTCCAAGTACTAATTCAAGCAGAAAGTTAATCCATAGTTCTCCATCAAACGTTTCACCTTATGAACGATTGTTCCGGTACCCACCTCCCTGCCCTACCAGTTTAAACCCCCTGTTCTGACACCAGCAAAACACGCAACTACGATGTTCATCTGCCTTACCTGTTATTCTTCTTACATTAAAACAGATGCACTTCAGGCCACCAGTCCCGCTGTTTTACACAACATCGCCCTACCTGCTCTTCCTCAGAGCCATATTTGTCCTATTCCATAGTGCTCCTCAAATCTTTCACCTTGTGAACGATTGTTCCGGTACCCATCTCCCTGCCCTGCCAGTTTAAACCACTAAAACTCGCGACTACAATATTTATGCCTCTCTGGTTTAGATGCAACCCATCGTTCATATATAGGTCACACTGCCCCGGAAGTGCACCCGTTAATTTTCTGCCGAGCTCCTTAAAATCCTGCTGCAAGACCACATGACTCTTCCTGCCTATGTCGTTCGCACCAATCCGTGCCATGATCTCTGCATGTTCGCCCTCCCGCTTCAGGATTCCCGCTACCCGTTCTGAAACATACTGGACCCTAGCACCAGGGAGGCAATATACCATCCTGGAGTCTCTTTCACGTCCACAGAAGCGCCTATGTGTGTCGCTGTGTATTGAGTCCCCTATAACTGTTGCTCTTCTGCGCTTTGACCCTCCCTGCTGAACCTTAGAGCCAGCGGTAATGCCAATGCTCTGGCTGCTGCTAGTTCCCCCCGATTGGCTATTACCCCAAACTATATCCAAATGGTATACCTTTTAGGGGGGAGGACAACCACAGATGTTTCCTGCACCGATTGCCTGCCCCTTCTGGTGGTCACCCATCTCTGCCTGCACATTGGGTGTGACCACATCACTATAACTGCTTTTTATGACGCTTTCCTCCACGTGCATACTCCGAAGTGACTTCAGCTGCTGCCCAACCGATGGATGCGGTCTGTGAGAAGCCGCAGCTGGGTGCAGAGTCCATCCGCGACGCAGGAAGCCTCCTGGATCACAGCCAGAGCACTGCACCCCTCTGACTGATATAGAGTGAACTAATTAAGGAAATCAACTAAAAATAAATAAAAGAAACACTAAAAGTTACAGTTAACTGTATGCTTCCTAGCGCTGGATTTCTACTATAAATGTAGATGGTAAATACAGTACTCTCTGGTCTCTGTCTCAGATACACATCTAAGTTATGATTCAGTAATTAACTAATTATGTTTAATTCGTTTAATAATGTTCAATTTTTAAATTTTGTGCAGTTTCCCTACCAGCCAATCAGGCCACAGCTTTCTGTTACAGACCCCCCTCGCCGTATCACCTCTCTCTCTCTCTCTCTCTCTCTCTCTCTCTCTCTCTCTCTCGCTCTCTCGCTCTCTCTCTCTCTCTCTCTCTCGCGCTCTCTCTCTCTCTCTCTCTCTCTCTCTCTCTCTATCTCTCTCTCTATCTCTCTCTCTCTCCCTCTCCCTCTCGCTCCCGGAACTGTAGGCTGCGGGAACTTGGGGGTAAGATTTGGTATCACTTACCTGTTCCTAATCTGCTGCCCTGCTCTCCCTCTTCCGCTCCAAGAAAAATAATTAAGTCATTAGATAGACAAAGACAAATTAAAAGAAAAACTACTCATCAGTCACGTACCGGGTATAACAAGCGCCTCCTCCACATCGAGCTTCGAATTCCAACCTTGCTTCAAATTCCCAAACTCACTCTTCGCTGTTTCTCACTCCTGGATGTGCTTTCTCTGGCTCACTGGGAGTGAGTTACAAGTTGCTCTTTTAAGTTGGCCTGAGTTGACTCCCCCTCCCCCCCCCCCCCCCGCCCCCGCTTCACTTGCTCTTAGATCAGAGTAGCAGAAGGTGATGGACACTTGAATGCCAACGCGTTACATGAATGAGTGTCCCTTATTAACTTTCGCTGCAGATTTCTAGATTAAGTTAAATTCCTGACACTTAAAAAGAGCCAGTCTTACCAATTCAATTCAATTCCCAACTAGCTTCAAATTGCCAGACTCATTCTTCGCTGTGCCTCACTCCTGTGTGCCTTCTCTGGTTCCCTGGGAGAACTCACTGAGAATATAGGGAGAGAAAGAGAGGAATAAACAGAGAGAAAGAGAGTAAGAGAGAAAGATAGGAACAAAGACAGAAAGAAAGACATAAAGAGAGTAAGAAAGAAATAAAGAAGGGACGAGAGAAATGGAAGAACGGAAGGAAGGAAGGGGGAAGGAAGGAAGGAAGTAAGGAAAGGAGGAAAGCAGGACGTTAATGTAACATCTTCTGGACCGACGTCGAAGGGAAACAATATATTACCTGTAATTGTTTGCATTAAAATTACTAATTAGTTTGGCCTGAAGATTTAGCATATGTGGAGCCCCTTATCCTGGCTTAGATCTCAGAATGCAAATGTGCACGTCTCAATTTAAGAGTTGCCTAAGTCGTCCTTCTGTCCTTAGATATTTAGGAATAGCATATGTGATGGCTGTAATCACAAATGTGTCCAAGGGAATTCAGAACATGCAGAGTTAATCCGTGTAACACAATAAGCCGGTCAGTTGTTATTTGTAAATATTGTCGGTGAAATAATAACAAAGCAATGGAAAACATGAAGATAGCAAGCGGGTGATTCAAATTCAAGAGAAATTTGGGCAGCACGGTAGCACAGGTGGCCTTACAGAGCCAGGGTCGTTCGAATCCCGGCTGATCACTGTCTGTGCGGAGTCTGCACGTTCTCACCGTGTCTGCGTAGGTTTCCTCTGGGTGCTCCGGTTTCCTCCCACAGTCCAAAGAGGTGCAGGTTAGGTGGATAGGGCATGATAAATTGCCTTTAGTGAACAAAAATGATCGGAGGGGTTAGTGGGTAATGGGGATAGGTGGGAAGTAAGGGCTTAAGTGGGTCGTTGAAACCTCGATGGGCCGAATGGTCTCCTTCTGCACTGTATGTTCTAAGCACTAAAAAAACAGATTTTGTCAAGAACGATGATTTTGATGAAATAGGTGAGCGAGTAATATAAAGAACATTTAAATTACTCCACTGTTCAGGACATTTATTAGATTTCCCCAAATACCTTATAGCAGGCAGTTTCAAAAAAATAAAATGAAGTTGAACATCACTGTCTGGCGAGTAAAATGACTGATTGTGAGAAATAAGCGAATCATTTAGAACTGTTGGTTTCTTGATGTATTAGACGTTGCTGTTATCAAAGATATATGCCACAAAATACTCCCATCTTATTTGTTTAATCGTTGTGCAACACTTGGATTTGAGAAAACGAAGGTTTAGAACATAGACATAGAACATAGAACGATACAGCGCAGTACAGGCCCTTCGGCCCTCGATGTTGCACCGACATGGAAAAAAATCTAAAGTCCATCTAACCTACACTATGCCCTTATCATCCATATGCTTATCCAATAAATTTTTAAACGCCCTCAATGTTGGCGTGTTCACTACTGTTGCAGGTAGGGCATTCCACGGCCTCACCACTCTTTGAGTAAAAAACGCACCTCTGACCTCTGTCCTATATCTATTACCCCTCAATTTAAGGCTATGTCCCCTCGTGCTAGCCACCTCCATCCGCGGGGGGAAGGCCCTCGCTGTCCACCCTATCTAACCCTCTGATCATTTTGTATGCCTCTATTAAGTCACCTCTTAACCTTCTTCTCTCTAACGAAAATAACCTCAAGTCCATCAGCCTTTCCTCAAAAGATTTTCCCTCCATACCAGGCAACATCCTGGTAAATCTCCTCTGCACCCGTTCCAAAGCTTTTACGTCCTTCCTATAATGAGGCGACCAGAACTGTACGCAATACTCCAAATGCGGCCGTACTAGAGTATTGTACAACTGCAACATGACCTCATAGCTCCGGAACTCAATCCCTCTACCAATAAAGGCCAACACACCATAGACCCTGGGGCAGCAGGGTAGCAGGGTGGTTTGCATAAATGCTTCACAGCTCCAGGGTCCCAGGTTCGATTCCCGGCTGGGTCACTGTCTGTGTGGAGTCTGCACGTCCTCCCCCTGTGTGCGTGGGTTTCCTCCGGGTGCTCCGGTTTCCTCCCACAGTCCAAAGATGTGCGGGTTGGGTGGATTGGCAATGCTAAATTGCCCGTAGTGTCCTAATAAAAATAATGTTAAGGGGGGGGGGTTGTTGGGTTACGGGTATAGGGTGGATACGTGGGTTTGAGTAGGGTGATCATGGCTCGGCACAACATTGAGGGCCGAAGGGCCTGTTCTGTGCTGTACTGTTCTATGTTCTATGTTCTATGTTCTATGTTCACAACCCTATCAACCTGGGTGGCAACTTTCAGGGATCTATGTACATGGACACCGAGATCCCTCTGCTCATCCACACTACCAAGAATTTTACCATTAGCCAAATATTCCGCATTTCTGTTATTCTTTCCAAAGTGAATCACCTCACACTTCTCCACATTAAACTCCATTTGCCACCTCTCAGCCCAGCTCTGCAGCTTATCTATGTCCCTCTGTAACCTGCAACATCCTTCCGCACTGTCTACAACTCCACCGACTTTAGTGTCGTCTGCAAATTTACTCACCCATCCTTCTGCGCCCTCCTCTAGGTCATTTATAAAAATGACAAACAGCAACGGCCTCAGAACAGATCCTTGTGGTACGCCACTCGTAACTGAACTCCATTCTGAACATTTCCCATCAACTACCACTCTCTGTCTTCTTTCAACTAGCCAATTTCTGATCCACATCTCTAAATCACCCTCAACCCTCAGCCTCCGTATTTTCTGCAATAGCCGACCGTGGGGAACTTTATCAAACGCTTTACTGAAATCCATATACACCACTGCTCTACCCTCGTCTACCTGTTCAGTCACCTTCTCAAAGAACTCGATAAGGTTTGTGAGGCATGACCTACCCTTCAGAAAACCATGCTGACTATCCCTAATCATATTATTCCTATCTAGATGATTATAAATCGTATATTTTATAATCCTCTCCAAGACTTTACCCACCACAGACGTTAGGCTCACCGGCCTATAGTTACCGGGGTTATCTCTACTCCCCTTCTTGAACAAAGGGACCACATTTGCTATCCTCCAGTCCTCTGGCACTATTCCTGTAGCCAATGATGACCTAAAAATCAAAGCCAAAGGCTCAGAAATCTCTTCCCTGGCTTCCCAGTGAATCCTAGGATAAATCCCATCCGGCCCCGGGGACTTATCTATTTTCACCTTGTCCAGAATTGCCAACACTTCTTCCCTACGCACCTCAATGCCATCTATTTTAATAGCCTGGGTCTCAGCATTCTCCTCCACAATATTATCTTTTTCTTGAGTGAATACTGACGAAAAGTATTCATTTAGTATCTCGCTTATCTCCTCAGCCTCCACACACAACTTCCCACCACTGTCCTTGACTGGCCCTACTCTTACCCTAGTCATTCTTTTATTCCTGACATACCTATAGAAAGCTTTTGGGTTTTCCTTGATCCTACCTGCCGAAGACTTCTCATGTCCCCTCCTTGCTCGTCTCAGTTCTCACTTTAGATCCTTCCTCGCTGCTCGTTTAAGTTTCAAAACGTGTCAATAACTTGGTAATCAAGTGTTTCTGACATGTACAATGACATAAATTGACGGCATGGGGTCAGAAAGCAATTCGAAATTATCCCGACGGGCAGCACGGTGGCGCAGTGGGTGAGCCCTGCATCTTCACTGCGCCCATGTCTCAGGTTCGATCCTGGTTCTGGGTCTCTGTCCGTGTGGAGTTTACACATTCTCTCGTGGGAATTCGTGGGAATCTGCAGGGTAGGTGGATTGGTCACACTAATTTGCCCCTCAATTGGAAAAAATGAATTGGGTACTATAAAAAATATGATTCCGACAAGGCAATCTTGAAACTTTAAACACGGAGGTAGGAGCGAAGCCCAGAGAGCAAATTGAATAAAAGGAACAATTCTTGCAATTGCATATGGTGAGAATGTCCTGATATTTCATGAACATAGTTGCTTTGATGTGAAGACGTGCAGTACATATACCAGCATATGTGTTTATAAGTAGACATATTGCATCATTCTTGCATTTGACCTCAATACGTATGTGTAATTGATGTTAACTAGTGTGCAGTTAACGTCATTGTTCAAAAGTTGATATCTTTGCTTCTTGCTTTGTTTTCCGAGCTAAGGTTATGTATTTTCCATTGTGGGATTTTTGGAAGTAGTCCACATGTTTCATATTTCCCACAATACGGTAAAGTAGGAATCTTCCAATAGAAGTTCGTTTTCACAAGTCAGTAAGGGAATAGCTTGATTAAATTTGGTGCGTCTTGCGGTTCATGATAACAAATTTGCAGACACCGACGGCTTTTGGCTCAGAAGTGCTGGCAGATATCAAAATAAATATGTATGTGGATGTGACTGAAAATCAAATTACGGGGCAACAGGGATAGAGTGAGCTGCAATGAATTGATGTTTCTGTTTCGGCAGATAGCCCGCGTGTACTTGATGTGCTCAATTGTCTATTGAGATGTGACAATGCCTTCAACGATCTGTATCATTATTATGGAGATAAAACTCTATTTGCTTTTCCTCACGCTCGATCTCATTTTCGAATTAATAGGCGAGATCGGCATTGACACCTTCATAGAGACACACTCGCATGTTGTTCAGTACTTTTGAGATTTATTTGAACAATGTTTTCCGTTGATTAAATATGGGTATAGAGTGCAAAGAATCATAACGGTATTTCGGATGCTAATTACTAACATTTAATTTTCGCATGCAGGCAACGTAAAGTGATGGATAATAAGCGATTAACGTGATTACCGTCCTTTGATTTCCAACATCCGGTCGGATCCACCCCTTTAAAAACCAAAGAGAGAAAACCATGTTGAAGTAAATGGGTAGCTTTTTCCTCTTCCAAGAAATAAAAACACGTAAAAAACGGGATATGGGAGCAAACACAGACCAGTTGCAAAACTGTGCTGTCATACCGGACTACCGCATTGATGTCTGAAGAAAAATGGGTTATCAGACCAAGGAGAATGAAGACAAAGCATTATCTTTTCGTTGTGAAATAAAGTGGATTAGACAACGTTCTGCTCCATGCGACACATGTACACGTTTCGGGAAACTAGGATTGAGCTGGGAGTCATTTTTGGAAGACGTAGATGCCATATGAGGGAACAATGTGTTAATTATGTTATTTTTCATTCGATCATTGGACGTCGGTACCCCACGCTCTGCCGGCATTTATTACCCATCCTTAATTACTCTTGAAGGAGCACTTAAGAGTCAAGCAGATTCATGCAGTTCTGGATTCACATGTCGACCAGATGATGTGAGAACAGACAATTTCCATCCCAAGAGGACACGAGTGAACCATATGTAATTTTACGAGAACCAACATTAGAAGTTTAGTTCTAGATTTGTATTGAGTTCAAATTTCAACATCTGCAGTGGACGGATGTGTACATGGTTACACGGAGCAGAACTAGATTCCCGTACCAGTCTTCCCGGAGAGGCGCCGGAATGTGGCGACTCGGGGCTTTTCACAGTAACTTCATTGAAGCCTACTCGCGACAATACGTGATTTTCATTTTCATTTTTTTCATTTCAATTCTTTTCATAGATTCTACGTCTCCAGTTAACTAGTTGAGTGACTATCCCACTACTCCACCGCATTTCGTGATCTGACGAGGGCACACTGGTTTTAGTTGCCAAATAATATATTTTCACTACAATTTCATAGCATCACAGAATCTACGGGAGGCCTTAGTGCCCATCGAGTGTGCACAGACCCCTGAAAGGGAAACCTACTTAAGCCCTCACCTTCACCCCATCGCAAAAACCCAGCAAGGCCACCCACCCTTTATACACTCAGGGGCAATAGGCTCAGTAGGCTAGCCACCTTACTAGCACATCTTTGGACAATGGGAGGAAAGCGGAGCACTAGGAAGAAAGCGGAGCACCGGAAGGAAACCCATGCAGACACGGGAAGAAACTGCAAATTCCACATAATGGCCGGCATCGTTTCCTTCCAGAATTAAGTAACCTGAAGTACATTTCGTTGTATTGCTGTCACAATCTTCCCAATATCTATCTAGTCTCATAAAGTTATGTAACCTCCTTTTTGATACCAACATTGAGGCAATCATGTAATTCTATTTTCGAAATTCCCATCTGCACCGTAATGAAGGGGGTGGACTTTTTTCCAAACAACAGGCAAACAAATATGGAGGCAGTTCTTTCTCAGTATCCGAAACAGCGCACTATAAATTGATTCAGCTTAACTTGTCTGCTTATATCCATAATGCCTTTATTCCAGAAAACAAGATCTGATGTTTTTCAAAAGATAATTTCAATATTGAGAGATCTATTTTCATGCGTCAGACAGTAGCTATTTTGCTTGTTCTGTGGTGTTTCCTTGAGAGAATCAACTCTTAATCAATTGTTGTTCATTATTTACCAGCCTGTTCCTTCTTGAGCCTTTCTCCTGTATGTAGGTAAACACACGCTGTCTAATTAAGACCGGGTCAGGGAACAAACGCGGATTTCTTTTCAATAATGCAGCAAAAATGAAGAACTTGGAAAGGCAAACGTTGACATTCCCTTTGAACTTGATTTAAGCAGACAAGTCAAAGCATGGTTTATGACACATACAATCTTCACTAATTAAATGACTGTTATTCTGTTGTTACTCCACTGGTACACATAACACAACCAAGGTAAAATGTTGTCGGTTGGCACTTGGTGCTGGAACAGAGATACCCACAACTACACACACAGACATTTATGGCCCTCTGGCACTTACATTGATTTCCTTTCGATACTGGACAAAACGTTTAAGCTTTTTGATTTACTATACTGTTTCATGGGACATGAGCTGCCCTGAAGAGATCACCATTTGTTACCCATCGTGAATTTAAGTTTAAAGCTTTTGGTGAGCAACCCATTTATTACTGAACTTCATTAGCATGCATAGAACATAGAACACTACAGCGCAGTACGGGCCCTTCGGCCCTCGATATTGCGCCGACCTGTGAAACCATCTGAAGCCTATTTGACCTACACTATTGCATTTTCATCCATATGTCTATCCAGTGACCACTTAAATGCCCTTAAAGCTGGCGAGTCTACTACTGTTGCAGGCAGGGCGTTCCACACCCCTACTACTCTCTGAGTAAACAAACTGCCTCTGACATCTGTCCTATATCTACCACCCCTCAATTTAAAGCTCTGTCCCCTCGTGTTGGTCATCACCATCCTAGGAAAAAGACTCTCACTGTCCACCCTATCTAACCCTCTGACTATCTTATATGTCTCTATTAGGTCACCTCTCAGCCTTCTCCTCTCTAACGAAAACAACCTCAATTACCTGAGCCTTTCCTCATAAGACCTTCCCTCCATAACGGGCAACATCCTAGTAAATCTCCTCTGAACCCTTTCCAAAGCTTCCACATCCTTCCTATAATGTGGTGACCAGAACTGCACGCAGTACTCCAGGTGCGGCCGCACCAGAGTTATGTACAGCTGCAGCATGACCTTGTGGTTCCGAAACTCAATCCCCCTGCTTATAAAGGCTAGCACACCATATGCCTTCTTAACAGCCCTATTAACCTGGGTGGCAACTTTCAGGGGTGTATGTACCTGGATGCCGAGATCTCTCTGTTCATCTACACTACCAAGAATCTTGCCATTAGCTCAGTACTCTGCATTCCTGTTACTCCTTCCAAAGTGAACCACCTCACACTTTTCCGCATTAAACTCCATCTGCCACCTCTCAGCCCAGCTCTGCAGCTTATCTATGTCCCTCTGTATCCTATAACATCCTTCAGCACTATCAGCAACTCCACCGACCTTCGTATAATCTGCAAATTTACTAACCCATCCTTCTGCACCCTCTTCCAGGTCATTTAGAAAAATGACAAACAGCAGTGGCCCCAAAACAGATCCTTGCGGTACACCACTAGCAACTGAACTCCAGGATGAACATTTGCCATCAACCACCACCCTCTGTCTTCTTTCAGCTAGCCAATTTCTGATCCAAACCGCTAAATCACCTTCAATTCCATACTTCCTTATTTTCTGCAATAGCCTACCGTGGGGAACCTTATCAAACGACTTAGTGAAATCCATATACACCACATCAACAGCTTTACCCTGATCCACCTGTTTTGTCACCTTCTCAAAAAACTCAATAAGGTTTGTGAGGCATGACCTACCCTTCACAAAACCGTGTTGAGTATCGCTAATCAACTTGTTCTTTTCAAGATGATTATGAACGCTATCTCTTGTAACCGTTTCCAACATTTTACCCACAACCGAAGTAAGGCTCACAGGTCTATAATTACCAGGGATGTCTCTACTCCCCTTCTTGAACAAGGGGACAACATTTGCTATCCTCCAGTCTTCCGGCACTATTCCTGTCGACAAAGACGACATAAAGATCAAGGACAAAGGATCTGCAATCTCCTCCCTGGCTTCCCAGAAAATCCTAGGATAAATCCCATCTGACCCAGGGGACTTATCTATTTTGACATTTTCTAAAATTGCTAACACCTCCTCCTTTTGAACCTCAATTCCATCTAGCCTGGTCGACTGAACCTGAGTGTTCTCCTCGACAACATTGTCTTCCTCCAGTGTAAACACTGACGAAAAATATCCATTTAATGCTTCCCCTATTTCCTCTGATTCCACACACAACTTTCCACTACTATCCTTGATTGGCCCTAATCTTACTCTAGTCATTCTTTTGTTCCTGATATACCTATAGAAAGCCTTAGGGTTTTCCTTAATCCTATCCGCCAACGACTTTTCGTGTCCTCTCCTCGCTCTTCTTAACTCTCCCTTTAGGCCCTTCCTGGCTAACTTGTAACTCTCAAGTGCCCTAACTGAGCCTTCATGTCTCATCCTAACATAAGCCTTCTTCTTCCTCTTGACAAGTGCTTCAACGTCCTTAGTAAACCACGGTTCCCTGGCTCGACAACTTCCTCTCTGCCTGACAGGTACATACTTATCAAGGACACGCAGTAGCTGTTCCTTGAAAAAGCTCCACATTTCGATTGTACCCATCCCCTGCAGTTTCCTTCCGCATCCTATACAGCCTAAATCTTGCCGAATAGCATCATAATTGCCTTTCCCCCAGCTATAATTCTTGCCTTGCGGTATATACCTATCCCTGCCCATTGCTAAAGTAAACATTACCGAGTTGTGTTCACTATCACCAAAATGCTCACCTACATCTAAATCTAACACCTGGCCGGGTTCATTACCCAGTACCAAATCCAATGTGGCCTCGCCTTGTTGGCCTGTCTACATACTGTGTCAGAAAACCCTCCTGCACACTCTGCACAAAAACTGACCCATCTATAGTACTCGAACTATAGTATTTACAGTCAATATTTGGAAAGTTGAAGTCCCCCATAACAACTACCCTATTACTCTCGCTCCTGTCAAGAATCATCTTTGCAATCCTTTCCTCTACATCTCTGGAACTATTCGGAGGTCTATAGACAACTCCCAACAGGGTGACCTCTCCTCTACAGTTCCTAACCTCGGGCCATACTGCCTCAGTAGACGAGTCCTCAAGCGTCCTTTCTACTGCCGTAACACTTTCCTTGATTAACAATGCCACACACCCCCCCCCCTCTTTTACCATCTTCCCTGTTTTTACAGAAACATCTAAATCCTGGAACCTGCAACAACCATTCCTGTCCCTGCTCTACCCATGTCTCCGATATCGCCACAACATCGAGATTCCAGGTACCAACCCATGCTGCAAGCTCACCCACCTTATTCCAGATGCTCCTGGCGTTGAAGTAGACACACTTCAAACCAGCGTCCTGCTTGCCGGTGCCCTCTTTCGAGCTTTTAACCCCATCCCTGACCTCACTACTCTCAACATCCTGTACACTGGGACTACAATTTAGGTTCCCATCCCCCTGCTGAATTAGTTGAACCCCCCCCCCCGAAGAGAACTAGCAAATCTCCCCCCCCATGATATTGGTACCCCTCTGGTTCAGGTGAAGACCATCCTGTTTGTAGAGGTCCCACCTTCCCCAGAATGGGCCCCAATTATCCAGGAAACCAAAACCCTCCCTCCTGCACCATCCCTGTAGCCATGTGTTGAACTCCTCTCTCTCCTTATTTCTCACTTCGCTAGCACGTGGCACGGGTAACAACCCAGAGATAACAACTCTGTTTGTTCTAGCTCTCAGCTTCCACCCTAGCTCCCTGAATTTCTGTCTCAAATCCCCATCTCTCTTCCTACCTATGTCGTTGGTACCTACGTGGACCACGACTTGGGGCTGCTCCCCCTCCCCCTTAAGGATCCCAAAAACACGATCAGAGACATCACGACCCTGGCACCTGGGAGGCAACACACCAACCGTGAGTCTCTTTCGTTCCCACTGAACCTCCTGTCTGTTCCTCTAATTATGGAGTCCCCAATGACAAGTGCTCTGTTCCTCTTCTCCCTTCCCTTCTGGGCAACAGGGACAGACTCTGTGCCAGAGACCTGTGCCCTATTGCTTACCCCTGGTAAGTCGTCCCCCGCAACAGTATCCAAAACGGTATACTTGTTATAGAGGGGTACGACCACAGGGGATCCCTGCACCGCCTGCCGGTTCCCTCTCCCTCCCCTGACGGTAACCCATCTACCTTCTTCTTTTACCTGAGGTGTGACTACCTCCCTATAACTCCTCTCATTAACCTCCTCCGCCTCCCGAATGATCCGAAGTTCATCCAGCTCCAGCTCCAGGTCCCTAACGCGGCTCTCGAGGAGCTGGAGTTGGGTCCACTTCCCGCAGATGTAGTCAGAAGGGACACTAGAGGTGACCCTTTCCTCCCACATTCTGCAGGAGGAATATTCAACTGCTCTAGCCTCCATTCCCACTGAACTAACTTCCCACTTTCCACTTTCTGCGATTCCCGGCAGGAAGCTCCAGAAATTCGGCAAGATATCACCTGCAAACAGATGCACTTTCTAGTATAGGATACTCAGGTGTCTGTCATGGAGTTGTATGTTGCTTTAAATCCTGAATATTGGAATGCCATTGTAGCAGATGGGCATGCAATCCAGTTTCCGAGAACCTGTGACTGAACGCTATCTATTTTCTGGTGAACATCCCCACATCTAGCCTTAAATTGAGACAAGTAATTGATGAAACCATTAGAGATCCTTCCATCTAAAATGTGTCCCGAAAACCTTACTATGCGATCCAGTAATAAAATATGACAATTTCCATTTCTGACGGCTATTAAGAAATGCAATTCAAAATGATTAGAATTGTACTAGCTACAATTAAAGCCATAGCATTTTAAAGTACAGAGGCAGCCATTCGGCCCGTCAATTTTGAAACGACCCTCTGAAAGAAAACGACTTCGTTATCCCCGTTACCCCATCTGACCTGTACTCTAAGGGGCAATTTAGTATGGCTAATCCAGGCGACATGCATATCTTTGAACTGCGAGTGCAATCCACAGTCACAAGGATGAAGTGCAAAGCACATCTGATCCAAGGCAAGAACTTAAGCCGGCTACTGAGCGCTGCGGGACACGTTCCACCATGCTGTCCTGATGTAAATTGATCCCACATTACTTGAAGTATTTGCTCATATTAGGGCTGAACACTCTATCTGTAAGTACTTTTCCTCAGATCTACTGTCAAATTTGAACAATGCTTCAGTTATTTCAGGAGAAGAGGTAGGCTGGCGAATGCAAATTAGTCCTTGTCAACAGGTTATTATTAGTTCGCTGACATATTGTAGAACTGTCGACAACACGGCCAACGTTTTCCTGATGAAGGGATAAAATCGTATTTTTTGCCAGAATGGGATGGAAAATAATTTTGTACAGATAACTAACTACCCGGTAGGAAGCTCCAGAAATTCGGCAAGATGTCACCTGCAAACAGATATACCTTCTACTATAGTATACTCAGTGGCTTTCATGGAAGTTGTATGTTGCGGTCAATCCTGAATATTGGAATGTCATTGCAACAGATGGGAATGCCAGCCAGTTTACGAGAATCTGTGACTAAACACTGTCGATTGTGTGATGAACATCCGCCATCTGACATGTATTCTAAGGTTCAATTTAGTATGGCTAATCCAGGTGATATGAATATCTTTGAACTGTGCGTAGAATCCACAGCCACAAAGATAAAGTGAAAACAGCATCTCATCCATGGCAAGAACTAAACCCGGGTATTGAGCGCTGAACGACACATTCCACCGTGCTATCCTGACGTAAATTAATACCACAATACATAAACTATAGGCTCATATAAGGGCTGAACACTGTCTCTGTAAGTATTTTTCCTGAGATCTACTGCCAAATTTGATCAGTGCTTCAATTATTTCAGGAGAAGAGGTATGCTCGCGAATACAAATTCGGCCTTGTCAGGAGGTTATTATTGGTTAGGTGACACATTATAGAACTGTAGAGAACACAGCCAACGTTTTCCTGATGAAGGGATAAAATTGTACGTGCAGTTACCAGCATGGATTTAAATTGTGCTGCAAGTTTTGTGAAGGGCATACATCGAGATTTTCAAGGTTGCAGGGAATGTGTTTTGACAGAATGGGATGGAAAATAATTTTATACTTAAAACCAACTTCTTGTCTCAATTAGAATCGGATTTGCTCTCTCTGCTGTCACGGTTTTTGCCATTTAGTCAATCAAATTATACGCAGACATAGATTATAAGGGAAATTTAAGAATCCGGTATCCCGTAGTTTTACTCATTTATCATACAATACTAATCTTTATTGTCTCAAGTAGGCTTACAGTAACACTGCAATACGGTTAACGAAAGCCCAAGGATTTTTATACGTACAGAAAAAGCAAGAGGGTAGGAAGTAGAAGGATGGAGGGAATATATCTGTGGAGCCAGAGGGATTGGGCGAGGTAGTAAATGAGTACTTTGCATCAGTATTCATCAAAGAGAATTAATTGTTGGATGTTGAGTCTGGAGAAGGGTCTGTAGATAGCCTGGGTTACATTTAGATCCAAAAAGAAGAGGTGGTGGGCCTCTTTAAAAATACATCTTTAATAATATTAAGGAGGATTAGTCACCAGGGCCTGATGGGATCTACCCGAGACGACTGAAGAACGTAAGAGAGGAAATTATTGAGGGCTTCACAGAAATCTTTGGCTCCTCACTGCCTTCACGTGATGTCCCGGAGACCTGGAGAATAGCAAATGTTGCTCTTTTGTTCAAGAAGGGTAGCAACGACAATCCCAGGAATTAGAAGCCGATGACCCTTAGTTCAGTGATAGGGAAACTACCGGAGATAATTCTACGAGACAGGATCTACTCCCATTTGGAAGCACGTGGAGAGATTAGAGAGAGCCAGCACCGTTTTGTGAAGGGTAAGTCGTGTATCACTAACCTGATAGAGTATTTCGAGGAAGCCACAAAGATGGTTGATGCAGGTCGGGCAGTGGATGTTGTCTATATGGACTTTAGTAAGGGCTTTGACACGGACCCTCATGATAGACTAGTACACCATGTAGAAGACGGGCAGCACGGTTCCACAAGTGGCTAGAATTGTGGCTTCATACCGCCAGTGTCCCAGGTTCGATTCCCGCTTGGCCACTGACTGGGCGAATACTGCACGTTCTCCCCGTGCCTGCGTGGGTTTCCTCCGGTACTCCGTTATCCTCCCATAATCCAAAGACGCGCAGGTTAGTTGGATTGGCATGATCAATTGCCCTTAGTGTCCAAAAAGGTGAGGAATGTTTATTATAGGGGATTACGGAGATAGGGTGGAAGTGAGGTCTTAAGTATGCAGTGCCGACTCGATGAGCCGAATGGCCTCCTTCTGCACTATATGTTCTGCGTACTATATTCAGTAAGGGGCAGCCACGCGTGATTAGAGGTGAGCTGGCAAGATGGATACAGAATTGGCTAGGACATAGAAGGCAGAGTGCAGCAATGGAAAGGTGCATTTCTGATTGGAGGGCTGTAACTTGCGGTTTTCCGCAGCGATCAGTGCTAGCAGCTCTGTTGTTCGTAGTATATATAAATGATTCGGAGGAAAGTGTAACTGTTCTCATTAGTGAGTTTGCGGACGACACAACGTTTGCTCGAATGGCAGATAGTGATGTGGACTGTTAGAGGATACAACAGGATTTAGATCGTTTGGTGACTTGGGTAGAGATGGCAGATGGAGTTTAATCCGGACAAATGTGAGGTAATGCATTTTGGAAGGTCTAATACATGTAGAGAATATACTGTGAATGGTAGAACTCTCAAGTGCATTTACAATCAGATCGATTTAGGTGCTCAGGTCCACACGTCACTGATAGTAGCAGCACAGGTGAAGATCGTTGTCAAGAAGGCATACGGCATAATTGCATTCATTGGCCGGGGCATTGAGATCAAAAATTGGCATGTCATGTTGCAGCTGTATAGAAAGTTAGTTCGGCCACATTTGGAAAATAGTGTTCAATTCTGGTCGAAAGAAGGATGTGGAGGCTTTGGGAAGGGTGCAGAAGGGATTCACCAGGCTGTTGCCTGGTATGGAGCGCGTTAGCTATGAAGAGAGGTTGACGAAACTTGGTTACTTCACACTGGAATGAACGGGCGTCCTGATAGAGGTGTGCAAGATTATGAGGGGCACAGAGAGAGGGGCTAGTGAGCGGCTTTTACCCAGGGTATTGGGGTCAATTATAAGGCGCCATAGGTTTAAGGTGCGAGGGGCAACGTTTAGAGGAGATGTATGGGGAACTTTTTTTTTTACACAGAGGGCATTTGGTGTCTGGAACTCGCTGCCGGATGGGATGGTGAAAACCTGTACGATAGTGACGATTAAGGGGTGTCTTGACAACTACACGAATAGCATGGTAATAGAGGGATACGGTCTCTGAAAAAGCCGAAGATTTTTGTTTTGTCGGCCAGCATGGTCGGCGCAGGCTTGGAGGACCAAAGGGCCTGGTCCGATGCTGTACTTTTCTTTGTTCTTTTTAGTCATTGAAGTTACTGTGGAAAGCCGCTATTCGCCACAGTCCTGAGCTTGTTGGGGTATATGTAGGGAGAATTCAGAATGTCCATTCACCTAACAGCACGTCTGTCGAGGCATGTGGGAGGAAACTGGAGCACCTGGATGAAACCCACGCAGACAAGGGGTGAATTGCAGTTTCCATGCAGTGACCCAATTCGGGAATCGAACCTGAGATCCTGGCGGACTGCAGCAACAGTGCTAACCACTGTGCTTCCCGAAGACGTGCGTTACATGTTCTCATGCATTCTTCTAACACTGCTACCCTGAACGCCAGCCATAAATGATAACGGCATTTTTGTAGATTCTGCCTGTTTCATACTCCATCACAGATCATTATTAGATATATGAACACTACATACATATTTCGTGTGAGGACATATCCAAAAACGTGTAGGCAGGTCAGCTGGCCACGAAATGTACCTTCCTGTCAAGGATGTGTTGGTTAGTTTATGGGGATAAGACGGGATACGCGAGAAAGTCAACATGGGAAGAGTGTTTATTCGAAGATGAGTTGCTGACTCGCTAAATCGAACGTCTCGCACCTGATTTGCAATAGTTCTATTATAAGTATTCACTGAAAGTATTACGTGTTAAATTAATCAGTTCCACCAATAGTCGGGGAGAAATTAGAATTCACTTCACCAGTACATTTTTTGTCATCTCGAATATGTTTCACCGGTTTAATTAGCTTCATTGTTCATGCCAAAGTTTGTTTTGCTGTAAATTAAACTCTGGATAGTTGGCACTTTACTTGGACGCAATTATTCCCCTTTGGCTTGTAATTGTTGATTCCGGTATATCCATGCTTTTCACTGGAGAAAAAACGAGAACCAGTGGACACCATCTCAGACTAAATGGAGATCCTTTAAAACAGAGCATTCGTTTGGAGAATTCCTTTCAACAAAACATTGCGTCAGCGAGTGGGTGGTAAATCTGTGGAACTCTTTGCCGCAGAAGGATGTGGAGGCCAATTCAATAATTGCCTTGAAGAAAGAGGTTTCTTGATTAATAAGAGGATCAGGGGTTATGGCGAGAATGCAGGAGAATGGGGATGAGAATATATCAGTCATGATTGAATGGCGGAGCAGACTCGATGGACCAAATGGTCTAATACTGCTCCGATGTCTTATGATCTTATGGTCTGTATTCTGAGTGTGGCAACTAATTTCAATGATTGCTGACTTTGATTTCCCGGTCGTTAACGTTGGCGGGACTTTCAGTTCCCGCTGCAGTGAAAAGAGATTTGTCAGCGTCAAATTGTCCGGCCACGGTGGCAGGGTGAAGGAGACGCACGACCAACTGAGAATCCTTTCCGAGTATGTTTACTTTACTCCAGTTATTCGAAATGCATAACATCCCCGCACTTTCTCTGAGGTGCAAAACTATCGGGTTCTTCTTTTACGAGACGTACAATAATTGTATATTGAGGCCCCAATTCAGAATTGTCCTGAAATGAATGAGTTCGCATGGATTTTTGCGCATTCGAATTCGTCATATTCATGGTTGTGTTCAAAGAGGTTACTGTTGTAGGAGGCAACACATCCAAATGTGTTCAACGGAAGTCAGCCTATATTGGGCGAACTTTCAGCTAAAATGGCTGAAATTGAACTTGGACCCTGATGTTCTGGAAAAGTAGTCTGAGGATTTCAGACAACGGAAGGCTGATCTTCGTTGCATAAAATATTTGAAGTGAACTTTCAGGTTCTGCTTTCACGGCTAGATTTTGCTTTCGGCGAAGACATACCAAATTCAGGAATCAATGTTTGAATATTAAACCTCTTACCACATTCGTCTAATAGCTCCTTTAGTCCTTTCGTTTCTGAATGTTACATATCATAAATGAACAGCTGTTAGTTCTGACACTCCATACGCCGAGAAAATGCATTATCAGTCATCGGAGTGGTTAACTAATATAAATATCTGTCTTCGGCGTAACTATGTGGTTAACCCGGGAACAACCATCCAGAGTTAACGACAGCAACCGTTTCTGTCGAATGATTCCAAGCCAGCGCATCACAATTACCAAGAGTAAATTAGGTTTCTGGACAATCGCCGTGTACGTCATTGCAGTCGAACACGCTTGATCTATTCCCCAGCAAGTCATTGGGGAATAAGGAGTTTTGGACCTTGATGTTTACTGTACATTGGACATTTATTTGACTTTGATTTTGTTTCTTTACTCAATACTGATGTCACGTTTATGGAAAAAACGAGAAATTTCAAGCTTGTGGCTATAACTGTCATGTGATGGATTATCCCAGAGGAAAAATCTTCCCAGGAATGTCGCGCATTATTGGTTTCAACATTCTTTTTGCTGTTAAACTGATTGGTTTACCTCGACATTTTCAGCCGCAGTACATAGTCACGCGCAGGGCATTGAATATGGAACCACATGTGTGACGGACCTGGGAGGAAAGCAGATTATTTTCATGAAGAACATTGGTAATTCAGTCGCAGATTTAAAATGATCAATGACATTTTAAATCATACACTTCCTGAACCTCGATATAAATTATATTTTTCATTAATTGAAATTTAACTCCAGGTGCTGCCATCACGCGGTGTGATGCCATTTCAGCAGATCCTTCGTGTTGGCCTTCGTATTTCTAGTGTGCCAGCACATTTGGTTTATTTCATGTTTCCGCGCCCAAGATCGCAAAGTTTCCAGGTCGTTAATCCTCATGAAGATTGAAGACAAAATATCGAGCAGTGCGCAACATTAGCTCACATAAAATGGATAGAAAAAAAACACATTGAGTAGAGTAATCCCAAGGAACGTGTTTTAGCTGCAATCTACTGGAATATTAAATGGTGCTTCGAAATCATATCGGGGATTCAGGGAGGATTAAAATCGACAAAAGTAGGGAGATGACAATTAGTGTGTTTCTACATTTCCCACAACATGATGCAAAGAGCAATCATGCATTGGCCGCTGAATCAAATAACCTAATTTCGAGTTACACATTTCAATTTATCCAAAGAATTCCAATTATGTTTAGTTAAAATTCCGATTGCCAGAGCGGAAAATCCTCCGGTTAATCTGACAGGAGCAGCTGCAAAACGGCGATCTAACTACTTAAGGAAGAAATCAGAGCAAGGAACTCGGTTAATTCATCTTAGCCGACACAAAGAATTAACTGCACAGCGCTACGTGCCACACAGTTTCTAGAGCAGGCAGCGTTCAAGCACGTGGCGAGTCCTGAGAGCATAGCCTCGAAAGGGAATAAAAGACATTCGTCTGCGAATGAATGGGATATCGGCACAGAAACAAAATTGCAAAGCAGCTGACGAGTGCCAAGATATTACATATGGCTTCAGGCCCAACAATTCCGGATGCAACATTCACGTATTATCAATTCATGAGGGGCCAGGCACGCAGATAAGTGCTCAGTTGGTCATATCTTCCTGATTTGTTTTTTTCAACACTTCTAGATGGGTGCATACTGTTTGGAACAACAAGCTCGGAAACTGAAGTGAACCAATTCCGGTCCGATCATGTCTTGAATTAGTAACAGTGTTGGCAACGCGCATGCATTACGCTTATGAAAGAGAATAAATAGATCGTCAGCACACTGAAAAGATGGCTGGAGAAATAAATGAACGATGAGGCGCCACCGTTGCTCATTTTATTTTTTGTTGTTTACAATTAATTCGCCATATAATAACTTCTGGATACGTACATTTCTTGGTCGCCCAAGTGCATTGGAGGTTTATTTCCAGCGCGAGACCAGGATTGAACTGCTTCGGAGGCATTGAATGTCAAAGCAATTCCCTGGAGGGATTGCTTGATGACTGGGTATTGTATTCAAGAAGTGGTGAACTAGCCCCGCTGGATCATTTGATGGCAGTGGATGGGTAAAGCTGTGAAGCTCGGAAGTGGTGAAAACGTACGGGAGTCTTCATTGTGTGGGCGTGTGTGCTCATTTGTGTCCGTGATTTTTGCCAGTTTGTTCGTGTGGGTGTGTGTGATGCGTTTCTCTGTGTGTGTTCATGTGTTTGTATGTTTAAACGTCGGTGTTTTCGTGTTTGTTTATGCGTGTGTGTTCTGTCTGCATGTTCGCGTGTCATAGTTACATTCCATTGTAATTTTAGCTTTGTTCCAAGAACCGCAGCCAGACTAAAATTATTCCGGACACTGCACGATGTTTAGGTGTAATGATTTGGTGGGAAAAAAAAATTCTGACGGTACCATAATGGGTATTTTCGTATGGTCAACTTCTCTTCTTTGAAGATCGTTTCCCGTTTGCCTTTCACATCGTGTAACGTACCGATTCTGGAACATTCTATACATTGCACAACATACATTCCTGCTATATTATAGTAAGATCATGTTTGAAGAATTGAGTTCTCAGGTATGTAAATTAATGAGATAATAATTTAAGTTGTTCCTTTTCTTGGTGAGAACAGAGGAGGGAAATTTAATAATTGACGGGTGCAAGTACTATTTCAATTAGAACTAAACATTACCTCGTGAATGTCCATTGAGAAAATTATTCGAATTTCCTGTCGTATGGCTAGAACGCACTCTGAAATTAACATAAGGAAAGCAAGTCGAGACTTTCCCGCGACAAATAAAAATATGCACCATGATTGTATTCCAAACTAAATCTCATCGCGGCGACCACTTCCATGAGAAAATGAGTGAGCATATGGATACAGAAAAGAAACAACAAGCGATACGGGAAGGTGTGTGTGAAAATAGAAATAACAAAGACGATAATGTTGAGTGACAGACAACAAATCAAAGTCCATATTTCTGCCACTTACATAGTAAACGTGAAGCAGATGTGCTAGGTGCAGCGGCCAAAATGTGGGTTACATCGTGAAGGCCAAAGTTACGTCTCAGCAACAAAACGCACAATTGGCATTGATGCCATTATATATATGCCACGACGGGTAAGAATTCGAATTGTATTCCGATGTGTTCGCGAAGGGACTTGTTACGGCAACTGATAATACCTTGCTGTGCCGTTGGGCGGAATGCATTTCGGTTCGAACATTGTGGTAATTGTTCATATTCACATCGCAGAAATACATTAAACATTATTATCACAGAGCAGTTTGATACCAGATTCCACTGCCGACACTGATGTAGTAAACTGAGTTTGCTGCTTTGCATCAGACCCAGTCCACCATCCCCAAAACTAGAATATCGAGGATATTCAGCAAAGACTCTTGTGCATTACCTCCTGGCGCACATTCTTCCATTTATTTTCTTCATGATTCTTCCGAATTGTACATTATATGAAACTGGATTTATATTAATTTGGGGATAAATTAAATACTGTTGCTTTGTCGCAGCACATTAACAAGTAACATGGGAATCACGGTTGCAGGGGCGGCGTGGTCGTACAGAGGGCAGCACTGCTGCTTCACAGCGCCAGGGACCCCTGTTCGATTCAGACCCCGTGCGACTGTCTGTGTGGAGTCTGCACGTTCTTCCCGTCTCTGTGTAGTTTTCCTCCAGTTGCTTCTATTTCCTTCCACAGTCCAAGAATGCACAGGTTAGGCGGATTGGCTATGCTAAATGGCCTCGAGTTGGGGTTACGGGGTAGGGTGGGGTGTCGGACTAGGTAGGTTGCTCTGCCGGAGGGATTGTGCGGGCTCGATAGGCTGAATGGCCGACTTGTTCACTGTAGGGATTACTTCATTCTACGATTATATGATTGTGGAATTTGGCATCGGTTCGGATGATGGAGGTTATGGCAGTGATTCATTTCAACAATCAATCCAATTAATCTTATATTCCGAGCAACTCTGAAATCTGGCAATTTAATTTCATGTAAGATGCCAATTGATTTATATTTTGAATCGCCAATGAGAACAACTTTCATTGCAGTTATATTCCTTCGTATTACCTTCAACTTTCGTTTTGATCAGTTCGTCTGCATTCAGTAAACGCGAGAATCATATGAGCATTGATTTGTTTACTTCGAGCAGCTACTTGTGCTCATGCTTCTCCCAGATAACCCCCGTTCATTTTTGCGAAATCTCTGACGATATGTGGTTCTAACTGAACACCAAACACTGCTTAATTTTAGCTTACATTTAGAACATATACAGCAGAAAGCAGATGGTGTTGCAAATTAAATTAATTACACATTTTTAATATACATTAACCGAAGCCTGAAGGGTTTTATTATTATTGTTACAACGGTTGCAGTCATTTCATTGGCATATCGCGATGCCTCAATGCTTCAATATATGTAGTGCTCTCAAGAATCGATTTTTGTAACGGAATGCTTCCATGGCTTGGAAAGTATTATCAAACATCTCTCATTGACCTTGAAAATGTGAGATTTATTCTCAAAAGTCACTGCTCAGTGATGACATATATGCATCTGCAGTATTGCTGTTCGGTAACTCTGCGTGAGATGAAGCTAAAACAAATTAACCAATGAACCGCTGAAACCGGCATTTTCAGAACATTACATTTTTTTTGGTTTCGAGGATAATTGTCTGATGCTGCATGGAATGGTTAAATAACTTTACAGTCATAAATCTGCCATCATAGAGTACTTACTTTGATATGGCTTGGTCAAACCATTTGGTCAGACTGCAATTGTCGTATCGCAGAACTTGCCTACAACCCCAGAATTCCGTGCATGTTTCAGTCATTAAGAAGCACTAGCGACTTTCTAATTTCCTGCCTGTCAGCTGAAAGTGAAATGTCATGATGGAGCTCGTTCATTGTGGAATTCAGTTTTACATTCCAGATTTCGTATGAACAAGTGAACAGTTGTGGTATGGATGCGAAACTGAAGGAAATTGCCATCAAAGTAGAATTGTTCGTCATTAAGACTGTAAAAAAACCGCAATTACGGCAACAACTTCAATAATTCGACTCCTGCAGCAGGCTGCAAAGGATTCCGTTCTGGTTCCATTTGACTTCGTGTTAGTCCTCGTTCAGTCTATTGCTTTCAGGAACAGAACGATGTCACGATATCACAGGTTGATCTGAAGAGTTGTCAAATAAAACTAAATGTCCAGGTCAAAGTGGAATACCAAGGAGTTGTTGTGACAGCTGCAGGGTGGCAGGATAGCTGTTGGATCGGTTGTCAGAGAAAAAAAGAGAGGACGCAGGACGATAAATGACATCGTTGAGATTTGATAGAAAGTGATGATACATAATTCAGCATTTAATCTATAATGCAGATACTAAAAAGATAGAGAAAATAAGATTCAGCATATATTAAACCAATTCTCTATCAAACACTATGATGTAGATAAGAACTGGAAGAAAATCAATTGATTACTGAATGAGTAAGTAAATAAAATACAGCGAAATGTCCAAAAACGCGCCAATGAGAGAGCATAGCGTGACTAGTTATGCTTGGTATTACGTGTATTCAGATCTGACCTCATCCATTCAAAGGATAAGGTTTTGCATCACATAGTGGAAGTAACATGCGTTTGGCGAGTTAACGTTTCAGAATCACTTTTGCATTTTCACCAGGGCGGTTTCTTCAGTTTGCACCTCAGGAATTAAAATCAAAAATATGTTTGAGTGCATGCTTCACCAAATGTGCGAATGAACTATAACTGCAGACGTGTTCTCGAGATTATTTCATAAAAATAATAGGTGAATGTAGGTACTGTAGCCATCTAAGATGGACACTGGGCTACAAAATGGAGAACTGCTAAGGCTGCAGGGAAAACAGTCTTAGTGAGGACAGGCAGCTTGCAGAAGACTAATTTGCATTCTGCACGTACATAAACCAGTTTTTGGCCAGGTGCAGAGTTTCAGCCAAAGGTGCAAAATGAAACAGATCTGCATAGTAATGAGGTGATCCAGATCCAGACCCCGCACAATCGAAACATTTAAGTATCAGTGGATACTTTTGCGTAGACGCCCAGACAGAATGGCACCACAGTAACCAACACAAAGAGCCGTAGGGACCGCCCCACCCATCGAGGAACGACCCTCAGATTGGGGGGTTTGGAAGATATCGATTGGGAGAGGCCCAATCGATACCTGGCAGGTAAAAGAACCGCCCCAAGGGGGCAGGGACTTCTAGGACCTATAAGAATAGACCCCGCACATGGTTCGTTCTGTTGTTGCTCCGGCTCTGCCCTGCTTTGCTCCGGCTCAGGACTGTTTGCTACATCGCATCCTGACTCCAGTTTCATCACCAGCCGTTGAGCCATCAGCCATCGAACTGTAAGTGCCAATACAACGATCGCTACGTGATCCAGACCTTGCTAGATCTTGACAACTTTATGATTCCGAGAGTTGCAGACCAAGAACGGGACGGAGGCATTGTTCCCTGACGTTGCCTGTTCCTGTCTAGATAAGTATTTAGTTCTTTAGCATTAGAAGTAAGTTGGTCTCTTTAGCGTATGCATGTGTATTTATTATATTTGTTATAATAAACACCAATCGTTTGGATTTACTAATCGGTGTACAGATTTATTACTTTGAACCTGACATTGATATACTTGTGACGGTGTCTCAATACGGCACCTGGCGACTCCGAGCTTAATTACACATACAGAGCCATAGTAGTGTTAAGCACACGGCCTTTAAACGGAGGCGTGTTAATCACACTCCAGTAAAACGAGCAACAGTACGACAGAGATTACTGAAGACGTTGATTAACGCACTGAATGTATACCTGACACAACTACATTACTAGCCCATCTGATTGATTAAAATAAAATCATAACTATTCACAGAACAGCGTGCGTATGTCCCACGAGCTCACTATTTTTATTTGGTTGGCGTCGCGAGAATCTATTGCGCGAAACGGAAAGGGGCAAGCCATGTTTCGGTGTTATTTTCGGAGTTCACAATACCTTAATCAGTAAAAAATCAGCATCGTGATCAGACAATCCGGAAAGTGATAGGTAATTTAGGAGTATCCACGCCATAGTGAATGCATAATTGTGTTGCAGACTACTGTGAATGAGATTATCTTGAGGTAGTGTATTTGGACGTTCCCTCAAAAGGCTAAATGGCGATACAGGAGTAAGTAACAAAAAGTGAATATCATCTCTCCAGCATTATGATCACGGATGATGCGTTCTGTTTTAGTGCTGCCGTACAAAACGTCACTCAATGAATAAAGGAATTCTGAATATGAAGGGATTAAGCAAGAGATTAGGGCAGACGTTCAGCAAAATTACATCAGAAGCGAAAGACATTAAGTCATACGGTCGAAAACTCAATGGACAGGCGATTAGGACGGATGTACCCTTCAATGTTAACTTTGGTTTTCTTCAATGCCATGTGCCAACCGAATAGATGTAAGCAAATCCCTCTGATCAATGTGTCATGCGTATGTTCCTTTAAGAAATTTTAAGTCAGAGCAGCACGGCGGTGCAGTGGTCAGCACTGTTGCTTCACCGAGGTCTCAGATTCGCTGCCGGTTCTGGGTCACTGTCTATGTGGAGTTTGCACATTCGCCCCGCGTTTGTTTGGGTTTCGCATCCACAACCCAAAGATGGGTAGGTTAGGTGGAATGGTCGCTATATATTATCCCATAATTGAAAAAAAATGAATTGGGCACTCTCAATTTATTTTGTTAGAAATGAAAGGTTTAGTGTCTTATCATATGATAACAGCATATCGGACTGTGGCCATGAGGAGAGAGAGGACTTCAGTTTCAGTTTGACTCCTGTCGACTACATAAAGAAAAAATATGTATTTTCTCTGTCTTTCCCTGTTTTTATTTTTAAAGTTGTTCCGGTAAAAAGCACATTGGTTGTGGTTAACTACCTTTTCAACTTTAAAGAAATTGGTGTTGTCCGGAAGGAGTTTGCGTCTGTTGCTTAGAACTGGATCAGAATTTCAGGAACAAGACCAGACCCATTCAAATGGGAATACATTGTGCTGGGTCATGCCCTGTAAAAGGGGTTTTGGTTTAATTGGATATAGTTATTAAATTCAAATATTTAAGGGGGATTTCATTAAGTGGTGCACATATATTACAATCGCTGCGTTTTTTTCGGGAGTCTTATGAATCAAACTAGCGGCGAAGGTTTTTATGCTCATCCTAGCCAAATTCACAATAAAGGTTGTAAGTCAGCTGAACTTCATGATGCACTCAGGAATTTTTCAGGCGTGGCCCATGAAGAATGAGTATCTTGAGAAACGGGACAAGATAGAGATGTTATATTCATGACTGATTTGGATCTCGTCTGAGAGAGAAGGTGTCGGATAAAATGGGCATTGTGCACATAGATCAAATGGGACCTCGTCCCTTTTGATTGATTGAACCGTTTTGAAAATAATTCGCAGGTGGGTGCGAAGAAGTACAATTTAATTGTTTACCAGGTTGACAAACTTTATGAGTATTGGACCTTGCCGAAGATGGGAATATTTTCAACTGTGGTTGAAGTAGTTGAAAAATGAAAATGAAAATGAAAATCGCTTACTGTCACGAGTAGGCTTCAATGAAGTTACTGTGCAAAGCCCTTAGTTTCCACATTCCGGCGCTTGTTCGAGGAGGCTGGTACGGGAATTTACCAGGCGCTGCTGGCCTTTTTCTGCATTACTAGCCAGCTGTCTTAGCCCAATGTGCTAAACCAGCCCCACAGTTCATGTTGAACACAGTGCTGCGAGAAGAAATAGTCAACATTGTGCCCCGAGGCATAAGTGGAGTCATGATAGTAAAAATGACCAACAGACTTGAGTGTGCGAAACCGTCAGCTCAGCAACTTGAATTCCGTTCGAAAAGATAGAACAATAACTTGATTATCTCGACTCATCACTGATGGCACTTTGTGTTGAAGCAACGAAGGCAAGTATCTTTGAAGAACAACAGATGGTTAAGAATTATTAATAACTCAGAATAAAATCTCACAAAACCAGAATCTTCCGAAATTTCAGCAGTGAGAACCCTGGGATCAAAATTTGCAGAAGGGGACTTAAGTTTGAAAACTCAGAACAAAGCAAACGCTTCAGAACGGGTTTGGCTCTTTTTCACGACTGGTTAATCTTTTCAATTCAGATTATGAGTCTTGCGACTTATGTAACACGTCAAAAAGCGCATTACCAAAGTCAAATATAGCTGCTAATAGATAAAATCTTTACTGAATATAATCAACCATACGTTGGTTTTTAGTTTCTCTTTCGTCAGTTGAACCCAGTAACGTGCAACAGCAACAGAAAATTACAACCGGGAATTGCAACATATGTAAGTCCATATACTAAAGTTGTTGAATGCATTGGAAAATTTGAAAAGAAAATGGCCTACACGGTGAAAACTGTACACTCAATGTACAAGCTTTTCAGCAAAGCATGAACGGAAGTAAATAAAAGTTGAAGTGACGTGAAGATAAGCGTTGTTGTTGCGATGCGGGAAAGAGTACATTCACTGAGCAATTGTCAAAGAATAATTGAAATGAAGTACTCCGAAAATTCAAAAAGAGGGCACTCGGCATCAGTTCTCCACTGACACGTCGAAGGAGCACAATGCATAGGCACTCATCTATAGCATATCCCTGAAATCTCAACACGCATTTTGGACAATGGTGGCAATTGTAAATGGCCAATAAGCTAAGCTTCACGTGTTTCAGTTGTGTGAATAAACCGGAGCGACGCCAGACACTGACAGCACGTACAGACTCCGCATAAATAGTGACCAGGCACCTAAAATGGAGCTCGGTTCCTGGCGGTATGAGATAGCACTGTTGACAACTGTGGCACAGTGCTGTCCCAAAGATAGACGTCATCCGTTGGAATTGTCAAACATAATCTGTGCAGAAATACTGCTGTTGGTATTAAGTAGCCCTCCTCATAGATATTCTCTATGAGAAAATACCGATTCAGACGCGGAAGAAAAGTTTACATTTGAAAGGTGTAGGGAAGGAAATACACTGCAGAACTAATCATCACACGGACTGTTTAAAGCGAAGACGAAGACGCATGTTAGAGAGGCGAATGCTAAATTCGCATAAATTTCTGGCAACTAACATAATGTCGAATTCGAACGTATTCTACATGCACCCACGGAGGAAATGTAAGAGAACCGCCAATGTAGGGCCCAAGAGGCAACCTACATATTAAAGGTGGCTACATCTCTGAGGCGTTAGTTGACTAATTTGCCTCTGACTATACCGATGAAGTAGCAGACACATGGGCCAATGCCACAGATTAAATCAATTGTCCGAAGTTGGGCACAAAATGGATACGCTGAAGTGTTAAGTAGACCACAATATTTGAAGTTGACCAGGCTTCGGCACCGGCTGAGATGCGTCCACGAATATTTAATTAAGTGAGAATGGAGATTTCAGTATTACTGGCCATAATCCGTCTTTCATTCGTCGCCTCAGGTGAGGTGCCAAAGGATTTCAGATCTGGCAATCTTCCACATTTGTTCAAAAATAGTTCTCAGGATTGTCCCCCCGGCAATTGAAGACGCAGCAATTTAATTTGTTGTGTGTGGGGGGGGGGGGGGGGGGGGAGCAGAACGAAATTCAAATCAAGAAAAACTTCACCTTCACATAGAAAAATAATGGGTTGATCAGGAAGAGACGACGCAGATTTCTGTCGAGAGCAATCATCTTTAACCAACGTGGCGTGTATTAGTTTTAGGCAATAATAGAGGATATCGATTAGCGTATTCCAGTTCTCCTGTTGTACAAGAACTTCCAGCAGATGTTCGATCGAATCACGCAGAACAGACGCCTGAGGAAAAGGAAAGCACGTGAAATATGAGGGACAGTGGGAACAGAGATAAAAACATAGAATTATATGACTCGGCAAATGAAGAACGGTGGTTATATTTAATAATTGAAAAGGAAACAAAAATGGAGACTGCGTTGCAAGGCAAAGTGGAAAATAAGGAACACAAAACGAATATATATTTTTTTTATTGTTGAAAAAGTGGGCGACGATTTTCAATTTATAGACCTGTGTTGTAGCACAGGTTTAAAGGAGGAAAATCGAGTAGAATATACATTACGAGGTAAAATTATAAATACCAGCTTGAGCAACGGGACCTGGATATGTGTGGGCACAGACACTGAGCGACAGGTGTAAAGAGCAGTTACTAAAACATGCAGTGCTTCATTAATAAATATATAGCCAAATTGAACAAGGAGTTTTTCGTGTTCCAAATGCATTGTGTCTCTTCGAATGTAGCTGCAAAATCGTGATCAGTTCCAGGCGCCACACATTGAGAAGGATGTGAGTGTTTTGTACACAATGCAGCCGACACGCGAGCATCCCGAATGTTAGTTCCACGCCGTCGGAAAATCGTATGGTCGGTTGGGTGAGGATTACTGGGCCGGCCGCTAGCAATGGTCCCCTAGCCGCACTGAGGGCGCGATTTTCCGCACCCGCGAAAAATCGCGAAGTTGGCCGTTAAAACGGGCGCATTTTACGACGGTCAGGAAGGGTCCATTTCCCGACGTATTCACGTCCGGGAAATGGGCTAGGAACGCGGCCGCGTCAATCACGTGCGCGATGACGACGGAATGCGATGACAATACGACCACGCCCACGGGACGCCGCCCGACGCCGTAAACAGGCGCGGGCAAGCACAGAATCTGTCGGCCATGATGTCGGAGCTCAGGAGAGCTGCCCCACGGTTTGTTGAGGCCGATGTCGAGACGCTTCTCGATGCCGTCGAGCAGAGGAGGGGCATCATATGCCCACGTAGAGGGCATCGCCAACCTGCCAGCGCTGTGCGCCAGGCCTGGCGTGAGGTGGCTGCTGCCGTTAGTGCTGTGGGGCTGACCCCTCACACAGGGCTGCACAACATTCGATGCCCGATCAGCGGGGAGTCCCATCCGCCCCAACAGAATCTGTGGAGCAGGACGGCCAGAGGGCGGCGACACAGCAGGAAACAGAAATGGCCCGCCAATGCCCAGCGGCCTCTCACCTGGACGATGACACAGAGGAGGCGTCAACCCAAGACGACCTCGAGCTTGCGGCACTGCTATCTCCCACACGACCCATCATCCCAGAGACACTCACCCCGGCTGGCCTATTTAGTGATGAGGCTCCTGGGTGACAGTCTGGTTCGCACATCACAGCTGAGGAGGTACAGCAGGTGGAGGTCGGAGCAGACGAGGGCCTGGACTCGCGGAGGCCAGGCCAGGCCCAGCATGCAGCTGGCTCCCAGACGTTTTCTGAGTTCCTGGAGTTTCTCAACCCACCCGCACAGCCGATGCCTCAAGAAACCCAGGGAAACAATGACGGGATGAGGGCTGTCTTCCTGGCTCTGCAGACGCTGTTAGAGGAGTCGAACCGCGTCCACGAGCAGGGAGTGGTGCCGCTCATGGCAGCGACCCAGTCCGACACCGCACGGATAACATCCGCGGTGGAGGCAATGGGTCAGGTTATGCAAGGTGTTGGGGTTAATGTGCACGTGTCACCCTCGGCCCAGGACAGGGTTGCCCTCTCACAGGCAGCAATGTGCCAGAGCCAAAACGACATTGCCGGCGCCCTGCGGGCCTTGGCCCAGTCTCACCAGATTATGGCCCAGTCGCAGCAGTCAGTCGCCGAGAGCATCAACCGCCTGACACGTGTGCTGGATGGCGTCGTGCACTCACAGGTTGAGGTCGCACAGTCCCTGGCGGGAATGTCTAACTCCCTGGACTCCGTGTCTGCAAACGTTCGGATCCTAGTGGTTACCGTTGCAGGCCTCCAGGACTGGGAGAGCCAGGTGTCGGTGGCGCGACGGGGCACCTCCCCACTCGCACCTCTGTCCCAAAGTGAGGCCCGGTGGCCACCGGGCTCCCCGAGGGAGCAGGAGGTTCCGGGGCCCGTCCCATTAAGTCCATCACGGGACGTCCCAGAATTCTCGGCCTCCCCCCGTCCCATCCCTGGTGCATCGGGTGGGCAGCAGGCAGAGCAGGGTGGCACAACGTCACCCGAGACGCCCGCAGAGCAGCCTGGCCCATCAAGGCCGAGTCGCCCCAGAAAACGCTTGGCCAAGGAGAAACCAGTCGAAGGGGGCGCTTCGCAGCAGCCCTCCTCCACTCCTGCTGTATGATCTGGGGACTCACGTTGACGTAGCTGTAGGGCCCGTAAGGTAACAAAGTGAGACACAGAGTAAGTTGGTACGGGTGAAGGACACAGTTTAGTTGTAGGGGCTAAGGCACCTGTAAATTATTGTTAACATTAAACGCACTGTTCCACCTTACTTGTAAAACCGTGTGATTGTTCCACAGCCACAGGAATCGTGATAGTGACCGAGTGTCACTGGGGTTGACGAGCGGTGAAACTTCGGTGCCGGGTGTGCAGTCCCTGCCTCTCCCCCACCCCCTCCCACAGCTAGCCCACGCGGGCACGTGATGGAGTGTCCGTGACGAACTCAGTGGCCACCAAGGTGGATGGTTCAGCTATTGCCAAGGGTCAGACTCTCTCTAACGATTCTGAGCTCACAGCTCTTCGCAGAGCGGGCTGTCATCATTCCAAATGGCGCTGATCACACCCGCTGACACAGCCATCAATGTTGTGCCATACCGTCTGGACCCAGTAGTAAGGGTGATGTCGAAGTGGAGCAGTGTACACTGAGAGGGGGTGGGGTGGGGGTTGTGGTGGTGGCAGTTGTGTGTTGACCCTCTGCATGACTAGCGATGCAGGTGGTGGTTTGGTGTTCAGAGGGGACGTCACATGCGACGCGTGAACCGTGCTGCCACCAAGGCGTTGCGTGCCCGCCGTCCTCGCCGGGTCCGTCGTGCCGCCTCCTGTACATCACCAGCACCTGGGTCGTGTCTGCGTGCTGCGCCAGCCACTCCATCAGCCTCCTCCTCGTCCTCCTCCTCCTGCTCCTCCTCACTCTCCTCCTCCTCCTCCTCCCTCTCCTCGTCCTCCTCCTCCTCTGTGCTGGCACCACTGCTACTGGCTTCTCCCTCCGCCTCCTGCAGCAGGCCATCTCCCCTCTGCATCGCGATGTTGTGCAGCGCACAGCTGACCACAACAATGCGAGCGACTCTGTCGGGCTGGTACTGCAGGGCCCCTCCGGAGTGGTCCAGGCATCTGAATCTCATCTTCTGGAGTCCAAGGCAGCGCTCCACCAGACCCCTGGTTGCTGCATTGGCCTCGTTGTATCGGGTTTCCGCATTGGTCTGAGGCCTCCGTATAGGCGTCATCAGCCAAGACCTCAGCGGATAAGCCCTGTCGCCTAGTAACCAGCCCCTCAGCCGGGGGGGACGTCCCTCAAACATAGCAGGGATGAACGACTGTGCCAGTATGTAGGAGTCATGCACACTCCCTGGGAACCTTACACAGACATTCATAATCCTCATACGGGGGTCGCATACCACATGGATATTCATGGAGTGTGTCCCCCTCCTGTTTGTGAACACGGCCCTTTCCCCTGCAGGCGGGCGCATGGGGATGTGAACACAATCGATTGCCCGCTGCACCATCGGTATCCCGGCCACTCTGGCAAATCTCGTGTGTCTTGAGTTGCTCGATCCTCGGGACAGGTGATGTAGAGGTCCGCGATGGCATAGAGGGTGTCGGTAAACATCCCGGATGCACCTATGCTCCGATGACTGGGAGATCCTGGAAAGGTCCCCGCTCGGAGACTGGAAGGAGCCGGTCGCAGAGAAGTTAAGAGCGACCGTCACCTTGATGGCAACTGGGATCGCGTGTCCTCCCCCCGTTCCACATGGGGCGAGGTGCGCCACGAGGTGATAGATATGTATCACCGTCCGCCTACTCAACCGGAGTCTCCTCCTGCAGGTGATGCCCGTCATTGTTAGGAAAGAGACCCGGACACGGTACACCCTCGGTCTTGGTCGTCGCCTCTGTCGCCGTGGCTGCACCCTCACTCTCTCCTCTTCCTACTCCTCCTCCCCATGCTGCTCGATGACTGGCAACTCCTCGGCCCTTCCCTCTGCTGCTGCAGCTGTCCCTGCATCCACTGCGGGTTGTGGGTGTGGATGCTGCTGCATCGCCAAATGCAGTGCAGCGGCCCCAACCACTGCGCAGAACATAGCCATTCTGTTCACAGACATTGTGCTAACCTACAGAAGGGTGCTGGGGGCAGAAAAACGGGACATGTTAGACGGAGGTTAGTGGACACCTCGGCAGCCGCCTGCCACGGGATACCAGTGTGTCCCGGTGGCCTGGACGCGCTGCTGACACGCAGGCAGCCTAAACCCTGGTCACTTTCTGCATCCAACGGGCAGTTAACTATGTCCTCCTCACCGGTGCGTCAGTGTCCTGTGGCCGTAAGCCACAGGGAAAACAGCAGCCTTGGCCTTGTGACTGGCACGCCATGGCATGGTGGCAGACATTTTGTTACGGGATTGGACGGGTCACTCGCTCACTCTCTCCCTAACACCCCCCCACTCCCACCCCCCCTCCATCTCCCCCCTCCACCTCCCCCACTACCCCCTCCATCTCCCCTACTCCCCCCTCCATCTTCCCCACCCCCCCTCCGTCTCCCACACTCCCCCCTCTGTCTCCCACACTCCCCCCTCCGTCTCCCACTCCCCCCCCCCGTCTACCCCACTCCCCCCTCCGTCTACCCCACTCCTCTCTCCGTCTCCCCCACACCCCCCTCCGTCTCCCCCACTTCTCCCTCCGTCTCCCCCACTCCCCCCCTCCGGCTCCCCCACTCCCCCCCTCCGTCTCCCCCACTCCCCCTCACTCCCCCCTCCATCTCCCCCACTCCCCCCCGCTCTGGAACCCCTCCCGTTCTCAGGGATGCCTTCCCCATTGTGGCCAGACTCCAGCAGTGTGCTGAGCGGTGCGCTGAGCGGTGCGCTTACCTCCTCGAAGCTGTCGTTAGCCAGCACGACTGGTTGACGAACTTGAAAAGCAGGTGTGTTGGGCCGGAGAATAGCGGTGGACCAAAAACTAGCGATTCTGGTCGTGTCGGGGGCGTGTTCAAGGCATTTGACGGGAATGGCGATTTGGAGTTTGTGCGGGGTTCGGAGAATGGCGGGAGGGCGTCGGAACAGCGTCGCCGTGAAAGTTTGCGCCGCCCGCTATTCTCCGACCCGTCATGAGTGCGGAGAATCGCGCCCTCACGGACGCACTGATTTGCGTGGCCCAGAGAATCGCCGGACGTGCGGCATTCCCGATTTTTGCATGAAAGTGGATTGACCGCCCCATGACAATCGGGAGGGTGCAGAGGACATTCACCAGGATGTTGCCTGGTATGGAGGGTGCTGGCTATGAAGAAAGGTTGAGAAGATTAGGATTGTTTTCATTAGAAAGACGGATGTTGAGGGGAGACCAGATTGAGGTCTACAAAATTATGAGAGGTATTGACAGGGTGGATAGCAACAAGCTTTTTCCAAGAGTGGAGGTCACAATTACAAGGGGTCACGACATCAAGGTGAGAGGAGAAAAGTTAAAGGGAGATGTGCGTGGAAAGCTTTTTACGCAGAGGGTGGTGGGTGCCTGGAATGCTTTGCCAGCGGAGGTGGTAGAGGCGGTACGATAGCATCAGTTAAGATGCATCTGGACTGATATATGAACGGGTGGGGAACAGAGAGGAGTAGACCTCGGAAAATAGTCAATAGGTTTAGATAAGGATCTGGATCGGCGCAGGCTGGGAGGGCCGAAGGGCATATTCCTGTACTGTAATTTTCTGTGTTCTTTGTTCTTTGTTCAGCGGAATCGGATATGCGGTTGGGCGGAGCATAGCTTCAGAAGCGAAAATTGAAGCAGGCGCCGGTTTAATGCCAAATTGAGATTCTCCGCCACCACAGAAACATCGTTAATGCAATTCACATTGTTTAGACACTGTTCGCATATCATTACTGGGCCCAGGCGCGAAATTGTAACTCGCATGAGTCGAGTATCTGACGGCGCGGTCAGCGCCCTACTTTAACAACCGTGCACTGGCGTGGTGGCAGCTGAGAGAGAAAGAGCTTCAGGGCACGGAGTGAGCAGCTGTGGGATGCCGGGCCGGATTCTGATCGTTTTGGCAGTGTAGGGGATGGGACTCTGCCAGAGCTGGGGGAGGGGCAGAAGGGAAAAAAAGGCAGAGTTGCCGGGATGCCGCTGGAGAAGCGTCCAGACACGGACCTCCATTACAGCGGCCATCGTGCTACACACTCACTAACCACCAATCTAGTTCCTTGGTTCTGCACTGTGACACCGCCCCCCATCCCCCAAAAAAGGAAACATCCCTCCACCACACAGCCTCGCCCGCCCAACCGGCTGCTACTCGCCTGGGGACCACTCAGGGCAACACCCACAGCAGCCGCGTATTAGGCCTGTGCCCGCCAACACTAACACTGACATGAGGGGCGAGCTGCAGGATCAGTGATTTCCACGTTGCCGGCCACCGACGGGATGGGAGTGAAGGGTTTGCTGAGTGAAGTGCGGGGGCGGACCCGCAGTGCCAACTGCGCCCACCGTGGAATCCGTAGAATATCGTTGGGCACGGTAGTATTCATCACGCTAACATGTCGACCTTGTACCTACTGCAGGCAATGGACTTTGAAGTTCGAGCAGCAGTGGAGCCGTGCTGCTGCTCGGCGCAGCTCTGCGAGTTCCCTGTGGCCGTATGAGCGGGAACTGCTTGAAGTGAATGTGGAGCTGCAGCAGTTGAGCATGCCGCAGAGGGGCAGGTGACAGCCGCTTAACCTGGGGCGACAGCTTTCCAACAGGCCGAGAAGGAGGAGGTGCCAAGCACGCGACGCAGCAGGCTTCACGGGTACAGGCGCCGCCTATGAAAGAGATCAAAATGATGTGGTTCAAGAGAACAATACAGCACAGGAACAGGCCCTTTGGATCTCCAAGCCTGCGGCGATCATGTTACCTGCATAGACTAAACCTGAAAGCACCAACGGAGTCCACATCTTACCATTCCACCCTATGCATATATTTGTCTAGCTGTCCTTTAAAAGCCTCTATCGGGCATGCGCCCACCACCTCGCCAGGCAGCGCTTTCCACATATTTACCACCCTATGGATAAAAAACCTGCCTCGCACATCTGTTCTAAAATTTTCCCCACCAATTTAAGTCTATGTCCCCTGGGAAAGAGCATCTGCCTATCTACATTGTCCATGACTCATAATATTGTGGACCTTTATCAGGGCGTTTGTCAACCTCCGTCGTTCCGACGATAACAGACCGAGTTTATCGATCCTCTCCTCAGAGCTAATGTACTCCTTGCAGGCACCATTACGGTTAATCGTGTCTGTACCCTCCACAAAGCACCCACATCGTTCTGGTATGTGGCAACCACAATTGTATGCAATATTTCAAATGTGGCCTAACTAAGGTTCTGTACAGCATGCACAATGATTTGCCAATTTTTGTGTTCAATGCCCTGACCAATGAAGGCCAGCATGCCAGTTAGCTTCTTTACGACCTAATCCACATGCGTTGCCACTTTCTGCGATCTGTAGACGTGCAGACACAGATTTCACCGTCTGTCAATACTCGCAAGTCTTCGACCATTTACTGTGTAATTCATACATGCATTGGGCCGTGCACATTGCTTTACCTCACACTTGTCCGGATTAAGCTCCATCTGCCATTTCTCCAACAATACTCGAACCAGTTTATACCTTGCTGTATCCTCTGATAATCCACTTTACCATCCGCAACGCCACCAATTTTTGTGACATGTGGGGAATTACTAATCGGACCAGCTACATTTCCTTCCTAATCATTCATATCCTACGAACTAAGGTCCCAGAACTTATACCGGTGGAAGATCGCTATTCACAGCTTTACACTCATACATGCACCCTACTACTGCGACCCTTTGTCTTCTGTGCCCAAGCAAGTTCTGTATCCAACTTCTCAGGTCTCATGTGATCCCATGTGATGTTTACACTTGTACCAGTCTTCCATGAGATACCTTGTCAAAAGATTTATTGAAGGTCATGTCGACAGTATCTACTGCCTTTCCCTCATCTACCATCTTTCTCACTTTATCGGAAAACTCGACCGAATTAGTGAGGTACGACCACCCATTCAAAAAACCGTGCATTCCTCACTAATAAGTCATACTTGTTTCCAAATATGAAATTCTGTCTCTAAGAATATTTTCCTAGAATTTCACTATCACTGGCGTTCCGCTCAGCGGCCTACAATTTCCTGGATTTTCCATGCTGCCGTTCTTAAACAATGGGACAGCATTGGCTCCTCTTCAATCCTCTGGAATTTCACCTGCAGTCAATCGGGATGGAAAGATTACTGTCCAGTCCCGTGCAATTGCCTCCCTTGCCTCCCTCAGTATTCTGGAGCACATTCCTCCGGACCTGGGGCTATATCCCCTTTAATGCGGTTTAATGTGCCCAACAAATCCTCTTTATTAACATCAAAATGACCCAGAATATGTACAGACTCTATCCTGTACGCCTCATCTATCAAGCCCTTCTCTTTGGTGAATACTGAGGAAAAGTCGTAATTTCATATCTCGCCCATTTCCTCTGTTTCCATACATAGTTGCTCTCCAATGTCCTTGAAGGGACCAACCCGATCCGTGGCTACACCCTTTCTCTTTGCATGTGTATAAAACGCCTTCGGATTTTACTTGGCCTGGTTCATTACAGTGAAAAAATTTGAAAATTTTCATTACGTTTCCACCCTCCTGGATTTCTTTTTTAATATGCGGTACACTCTCTTTACTGTGTCCCATTAGACCACCTTTACATTCACCACATGAGTATTTATCATGTTCCCAGTTTCTATATCTCAACGGTTGAAACTGATGTCGGAAACCAACCTTTGATTTATGAACTAATTCATAATCGTCTGCCATTTCTGCTGCTAATTCGCAGTTTTAACCTTCTGCTCTTCCACATGAGTTCTCACTACATCAGGAATTGAATTTTTTAACTCCTGGAAAAGTATAATTTCTCTGAGAGCTTCATTCGTTTGGTCTATTTTCAAAGCCCTCATCCACCTATCAAAATTACTCTGTTTCAGCTTTTTAAACTCCATGTATGTTTGACCAAATTATTTCCATAAATTTCTAAACCTTTGCCTGTAAGCTTCAGACACTAGTTCATATGCACTTAAGATAGATTTCTTCACCTCCTCATACGTTCCAGTACCTCCTCCAGTAGTGATGCAAACACTTCACTAGCCCTATCTGCCAGCTTCGTATGAATCAGTAGTACACACATGACCTGTAGCCATAGCATTTGTTTAGCTACCTTCTCAAACGAAATGAAAAAGGCTTCTACATCCTTCTCGTCAAACGTTGGCAATGCTTGGGCATAGTAAAATATATCCCCACCATGGCTTCGACTATGACTCTCTATCGCATTATCCTCATCCATGTCGTCTAAATGTACGTGTCCGTTTGCGTCTGCCAATTTTACCTGATTTTCATGCTTCAGAGCCATTTTCCGAAGTTCAAACTCTTTTTTCCCATTTCCACTCTATCTCTGTCATTGTTTCTTTCTTCTCTCTCCTTTTATTTTTCCTCTCTATATCTATCATTTTTTCTTTTTCTTTCATTGCATATTCAAGCCGCATTAATTCTTTTTCATGTTCAAGTTTCTTTAATTCTCTTTCATGTTCAAATTGCTTCATCTTCAAACTGGAGCTTAGCCATATCTATTGAGCCATAATGTATCAAAGGCAAACGTAAATGCGCAGATACTGCCAGAGTTAACTCATCTTTTCGTATTTTGTCAGGTAATGTTCAATGCAATGTTTTTCCCTAACCTAAAAGCCTGTTTTTAGTCTCTGTCCATAAGGTATCTCGTGTTACCGCGTCCAGCCCCCGAAACCTCTGAGCCTCTGAAAGACGCATTGATCGCAACACTCTCCCCACTGAAACTGAAATACCGCACCGGAAAAGCAACAATCCTTCACTGTCTTTAAGCTCACAAAAGCCAATCCAATGGAAATACTTTTATCCAGGACGAGCCCCAAATTATTATTGGAGCGGTGTTTCCAGAACCACAAAATGTTTCATGGAGTTCAACCTTTAATGGATTGTTAGCCTTTGAAGCACACGGCTTGGTCGCCAGGTGTGGTACTGCAATTATGGACACGTGGGTTTTTATACACAAAAAAAATGTTTGTTCCATGAACTCAACATAACCTTGTAAATAAACATTGGATCACTTAACACCCCTGACTTCAAAGTTAACCCCGAAAATAATACAACACTAAATAATCCTTCAGTTAGTCCTTTAAACATCCAAGAGTCTTTACACCTTTAATCAGCAACACATCAGGTTAAAGACATTACTATTATGAGTTTAAATCACCCAAATGATTCAGAGATGGTTTTTCATGGTAGAGATCAAAGCAGATGCAGCTCACTACAAAACAAACACACCCAAGCTCTTTTCCTCAAAACTGAAGCCAAAAGCAGAAGTGAGCTCCCACCACCCTCTGACATCACGTCAGTCAGATGAGCTGCTTTATTTCTTAAAGGTACATTGCATAAACATCTATTTCTTAACGGTACTCTCACATGATTCCCCGCTATTCTGCCTGAAGCATCTGAAGCCTGTAATGTTTAGCTGCCATGACATTCCACTTTCAACCGATTTCTCTAATTGCAATAATACCATAATTCCAGGTACTTATCCAAGCTCTATGTTTATTTGTCTGACATAAAATAATCATCGCATTGAAACTAATGCACTTCAGTTCACCAGCCCCGATGCGTTGAACAACCACTCACTGCTTTTCATTTCCCTTAATCTTACTGACCTTAGCCTGAGGCACTTCTTCAGTTATTTCTTCCACTGACAATACTGCACTTGTTCCCAAACCCTTGCCATACTAGGCACTTCAATCTGTTTCTCTTCCTCCCACTTCTGTATTTCTAATTTTTTTCTATCCTCGTTTTACAACCCTGTGACTCCCTGCATTTGTTCCCGCCCCTTCTCCCCAACAACGCTAGAAAAATCAACCCGCGGACATTGGTTCCAGTTCTGCTCAAGTGAACACCGAAACGAACGAGGAAATGCTGGAAAATCTCAGCAACACTGGCAGCGTCTGGAGGGACGGAAAAGAGACTTTTCCGTGTGGGCAGGCAGGCGCGGGACGCTTCACGACGTCTGTGCCAGGGCTGATGAAAATGGGACGGTTGATTGTATCCCCCGACCATGAGGGGGGAGTTGGGGAGCGTTGTGGCTGGCCAGAGGCACGGCAATAAAATGCAAATCCCACAATTTCTCACTTCCCTGCTCGGCTACCTCCCCGACTGCACCCTCTCTGTGATACATACATGCAACACTACAGGGTATGAGACCTGGGTTTTCAGTAATAGCAGGTCTTGCCCTGGGATGGAGGTCGATGACAACACGCTCTATGATGACTTATGTTGCTTTTCATTTTAGGACAGTGTTTGATTAATGCCGACACTCGGACATCCCGCCATTACCTGGTTTAAACCTGGACCATCGAATCCCTGCAGTGAAGGTGGTGGGGACGATTGGCGGAGGGTGGGGGGGAGGGGGAAAAGGAGCACGAGCCACTCATAGTGCATGCACCATTCTACACCACACGCCCCCCCCCCCCACCACCGCGCAAGCACACCCCGGCCATCCCAGACCAGCCCACCCGTCACAGCCATTAAACAGAGCGCCGGGACATGTTTCAATAGAGGTAACCGGTGCTAATTGTGAACAAATATTGACAGTTTGTGCCCGAGAACTTATAAATAAGCTGCCCTGCACCCGTGCCAACGTAACTGATGTCTCACTTTGAGGCCTTACGACCCCTGTCACTACATCTAGTTCGTAGCCCAGACGGTAAAGCAACTGCAGAGGCGGCCTTCATCGACCTCTCACCCTAACTAGTGTCCCGTTGGCATGCGTCCTTTGGGGCGTCCGAGCCTGGATGGACCGAGCCACTGATCCGGTGACACAAGTGGTGTGGTGCCGCACTATTTTGCCCAGCAGATGCACCCGGGACGGGAGGAAGCGGAGGGTCTAATGTGCTGCGGTATTCCGGCACTAGCCCAGCGTGTGTCTCCAGCACGGGATTCATCACCTCCTCGTTCCTCGGGGTGATGATTGGCCCCCGGGCTACTCCATGGGACGCGGCTATCCCCTTTGGCACACCGTAACCTGGCACTGCCAGTCCTAGAAGCCCAACTCCCAGTCACAGTTCTGTTGGTACCCAGCCGGTTTTCTCCCGCATCCGACAGTTATGTGTGGCCTTCACTTCGGTGGGTTGGAGTGGGGGGTGCTGGTGCGGGGGGGGGGGGGGACGGTTACCACACAGAGAACAACAAAGTTGGTCAGTCCGACACATGCAATCCAGGGGTTGGGTAGCCGGTGGCCTCAGTGGCTCAGCACCCGGCCATGGCGTTTGGGGCAGGGTGATAATTTTGCTTTCTCCGGAGGGTGGAGGGCGGTGTATCGGTATGTGGGGGACAACATTTATGACTGGGGCACACTCCGACCTACTCACCATTGTCGCCCTGACAAGGTCATGCAGTTCATTCATTTTTGTTTATTTAGAGTACTCACATATTTTTTCCAATTAAGGGGCAATTTAGCGTAGCCAATCCACCTATCCTGCACATCTTTGGGTTGTGAGGGTGAAACCCACGCAGACACGGGGAGAATGTGCAAACTCCTCATAGACAGTGACCCAGGGTCGGGATTCGAACCCGGGTCCTCAGCGCCATAGGCAGCAATGCTAACCACTGTGCCACCGCTCCGCCCCATGTACTTCATTCCTGCACTGCATGCTGGTGCGGACGGCGTTGCCACGGCGCTGACCACCTCTGCCACATGCGTCCACGTATTAGAACATAAGAACATAAGAACTAGGAGCAGGAGTAGGCCATCTGGCCCCTCGAGCCTGCTCCGCCATTCAATTAGATCATGGCTGATCTTTTGTGGACTCAGCTCCACTTTCCGGCCCGAACACCATAACCCTTAATCCCTTTATTCTTCAAAAAACTATCTATCTTTACCTCAAAAACATGTAATGAAGGAGCCTCAACTGCTTCACTGGGCAAGGAATTCCATAGATTCAGAACACTTTGGGTGAAGAAGTTCCTCCTAAACTCAGTCCTAAATCTACTTCCCCTTATTTTTGGCTATGCCCCCTAGTTCTACTGTCACCCGCCAGTGGAAACAACCTGCCCGCATCTATCCTATCTATTCCCTTCATAATTTTAAATGTTTCTTTTAGATCCCCCCTCATCCTTCTAAATTCCAACGAGTACAGTCCCAGTCTACTCAACCTCTCCTCATAATCCAACCCCTTCAGCTCTGGGATTAACCTAGTGAATCTCCTCTGCACACCCTCCAGCGCCAGTACGTCCTTTCTCAAGTAAGGAGACCAAAACTGAACACAATACTCCAGGTGTGGCCGCACTAACACCTTATACAATTGCAATATAACCTCCCTAGTCTTAAACTCCATCCCTCTAGCAATGAAGGACAAAATTCCATTTGCCTTCTTAATCACCGGTTGCACTTGTAAACCAACCTTCTGTGACTCATGCACTAGCACACCCAAGTCTCTCTGAACAGCGGCATGCTTTAATATTTTATCGTTTAAATAATAATCCCGTTTGCTGTTATTCCTACCAAAATGGATAACCTCACATTTGTCAACATTGTATTCCATCTGCCAGACCCGAGCCCATTCACTTAACCTATCCAAATCCCTCTGCAGACTTCCAGTATCCTCTGCACTTTTCGCTTCACCACTCATCTTAGTGTCATCTGCAAACTTGGACACATTGCCCTTGGTCCCCAACTCCAAATCATCAAAGTAAATTGTGAACAATTGTTGGCCCAACACGGATCCCTGAGGGACACCACTAGCTACTGATTGCCAACCAGAGAAACACCCATTTATCCCAACTCTTTGCTTTCTATTAGTTAACCAATCCTCTATCCATGATACTACTTTACCCTTAATGCCATGCATCTTTATCTTATGCAGCAACCTTTTGTGTGGCACTTTGTCAAAGGCTTTCTGGAAATCCAGATATACCACATCCATCGGCTCCCCGTCATCTACTGCACTGGTAATGTCCTCAAAAAATTCCACTAAATTAGTTAGGCATGACCTGCCTTTAACGAACCCATGCTGCGTCTGCCCAATGGGATAATTTCTATCCAGATGCCTCGCAATTTCTTCCTTGATGATAGATTCCAGCATCTTCCCTATTACCGAAGTTAAACTCACTGGCCTATAATTTCCTGCTTTCTGCCTACCTCCTTTTTTAAACAGTGGCGTCACGGTTGCTAATTTCCAATCCACCGGGACCACCCCAGAGTCTAGTGAATTTCGGTAAATTATCACTCGTGCATCTGCAATTTCCCTAGCCATCTCTTTTAGCACTCTGGGATGCATTCCATCAGGGCCAGGAGACTTGTCTACCTTTAGTCCCATTAGCTTGCCCATCACTCCCTCCTTAGTGATAACAATCCTCTCAAGGTCCTCACCTGTCATAGCCTCATTTCTATCAGTCGCTGGCATGTTATTTGTGTCTTCCACTGTGAAGACCGACCCAAAAAACCTGTTCAATTCCTGAGCCATTTCCTCATTTCCCATTATTAAAACTCCCTTCGCATCCTCTAAAGGACCAATATTTACCTTAGCCACTCTTTTTTGTCTTATATATTTGTAAAAACTTTTACTGTCTGTTTTTATACTCTGAGCAAGTTTACTCTCATAATCTATCTTACTCTTTTTTATAGCTTTTTTAGTAGCTTTCTGTTGCCTCCTAAAGATTTCCCAGTCCTCTAATCTCCCAGCAATCTTTGCCACTTTATATGCTTTTTCCTTCAATTTGATACTCTCCCTTATTTCCTTAGATATCCACGGTCGATTTTCCCTCTTTCTTCCGTCCTTCCTTTTTGTTGGTATAAACCTTTGCTGAGCACTGTGAAAAATCGCTTGGAAGGTTCTCCACTGTTCCTCAACTGTTCCACCATAAAGTATTAGCTCCCAGTCTACCTTAGCTAGTTATTCTCTCATCCCCTTGTAATCTCCTTTGTTTAAACACAAAACACTAGTATTTTATTTTACTTTCTCACCCTCCATCTGTATTTTAAATTCCACCATATTGTGATCGCTCCTTCCGAGAGGATCCTAACTATGAGATCATGAATCAATCCTGTCTCATTACACAGGACAAGATCTAGGACCGCTTGTTCCCTCGTAGGTTCCATTACATACTGTTCTAGGAAACTATCGCGGATACATTCTATAAACTCCTCCTCACGGTTGTCTTGACCGACCTGGTTAAACCAATCGACATGTCGATTAAAATCCCCCATGATAACTGCTGTACAATTTCTACATGCATCAGTTATTTCTTTGTTTATTGCCTGCCCTACCATCTCGTTACTATTTGGTGGCCGATAGACGACTGCTATCAGTGACTTTTTCGCGTTACTATTCCTGATTTCCACCCAAATGGATTCAACCTTATCCTCCATAGCACCGATGTCATCCCTTACTATTGCCCGGATGTCATCCTTAAATAACAGAGCAACACCACCTCCCTTACCATCCACTCTGTCCTTCCGAATAGTTTGATACCCTCGGATATTTAACTCCCAGTCGTGACCATCCTTTAACCATGTCTCAGTAATGGCCACTAAATCATAGTCATTTACGATGATTTGTGCCACCAACTCATTTACTTTATTCCGAATACTACGAGCATTCAGGTAAAGTACACTTATGTTGGTTTTTTTTTTACCTCTGTTTTGAATCTTAACATCTCCAGTTTTATTCCTTTTGTTATTACTGGGCGTATTCACTGTGCTCCCCTCTGTCACTGTACCTTTTACTGTCGCCCTTATGGATTTCTGACTATGTATTCTCTGCCTTGCACTTTTCCCCTTACTTCCTTTTGTTTCTGTCCCTGTTTTACTACCTTCCAAATTCCAGCATTGGTTCCCATCCCCCTGCCACATTAGTTTAAACCCTCCCCAACAGCTCTAGAAAACACCCCCCCTAGGACATCGGTTCCAGTCCTGCCCAAGTGCAGACCGTCCGTTTGTACTTGTCCCACCTCCCCCAGAACCGGTCCCAATGCCCCAGGAATTTGAATCCCTCCCTCTTGCACCATCTCTCGAGCCACGCATTCATCCTATCTATCCTGACATTCCTACTCTGACTTGCTCGTGGCACTGGTAGCAATCCTGAGATTACTACCTTTGAGGTCCTACTTTTTAGTTTAACTCCTAACTCCCTGAATTCCGCTTGTAGGACCTCATCCCGTTTTTTACCTATATCGTTGGTGCCTATGTGCACCACGACAGCTGGCTGTTCACCCTCCCCCCCCCCAGAATGTCCTGCAGCCGCTCCGAGACATCCTTGACCCTTGCACCAGGGAGGCAACATACCATCCTGGAGTCTCGATTGCGTCCACAGAACCGCCTGTCTATTCCCCTTACGATCGAGTCCCCTATCACTATAGCCCTGCCATTTTTCTTCCTGCCCTGCTGTGCAGCAGAGCCAGCCACGGTGCCATGAACCTGGCTGCTGCTGCCTTCCCCTGGTGAGCCATCTCCCTCAACAGTATCCAAAACGGTATATCTGTTTTGCAGGGAGATGACCGCAGGGGACACCTGCACTGCCTTCCTACTCTTGCTCTTTCTTTAGGTCACCCATTTTCTATCTCCCTCAGTAACCTTCACCTGCGGTGTGACCAACTCGCTAAACGTGCTATCCACGACCTCCTCAGCATCGCGGATGCTCCAAAGTGAGTCCATCCGCAGCTCCAGAGCCGTCAAGCGGTCTAACAAGAGCTGCAACTGAACACACTTCTTGCACGTGAAGGAGCCAGGGACAGTGGACGTGTCCCTGAGCTCCCACATCGCACACGAGGAGCATGACACGGGTCTGGGATCTCCTGCCATGTCTTAAACCCTTGCTAAACTTAAACAACTAGAATTTCAAAATAAAAATAAATAAATTAGACAATGAAAAGAAAAAGAGAGACTACTTACCAGTCACTTACCAGGGTTAAAAAGCACCTCCTCACACTCTGCACCGAATTACCTCACTGCACCAAATTACCAAGTTTAAATCTCCCACTCTGTATGAGTCTCACTCCGGATGTGTATCCTGGAAAAGCGCTCGTTTTGATGGACAGCAGCAGCCGACAGCCGCCTTCCAGAACCAGGATACAAGGTCAGCTGCCATTCGTCCTGCGCGCCCAAGAGGCTCTCCAGTTCTGCGTCTGTGAATATTGGAACTGCTCTCTGAACAGCTATATTCTTTGCTTGGGTGGTGCGTGTATGGGGAGAATCGTTTATATGCGGCTGCAACATGTCAGCCCCCCCCCCCCCCCCCAATTGTCAATCACGGACACGGCGGATCCAGCAGCATTATTCATTAGAATAGATTGTGTTCCACCTGGCGCACGTGTTAGCACATTAATAGCACCGAAATAGATGCACGGGCTGGAGTCTGCATTTCTGAGGCTCCTTTTTGACGCCAGGTGAGGTTACGTCGGGTTTTACGACAGAAATACGGACGCCATAAAAAGTTCCACTCCTTTAAATGGGCGGTACCGTCGCCACATGGAACGCAATAATTTCCAGGAAAACTGGTGCGAGGTTCGTCGGGTCGCAATTTGCTATCATGAGTCTCACACGCTACAGCCTGACTGAAACTGTTCTTCCACCCACACACACCATCACATCCAACAAAATGGCTGGAAGGAGAGGAGCGCCACACAGTTCAGGGACGCTGAGCTGGGGACCCTCTTCGCCTCCGTGGTGGAGTGAAGGCTGACCCTGTCCCGCGGACAGGGAGGAAAGCCGCCAAGTGCTGCCGTGCGCCGTGCCTGGGAGAAGATGGCAGATGCCGTCCGTGCAGTTGTCAAGGACGGCTAGAGGGGCATGCAGTGCCGCAAGAAACTGCAGGACCTGTTCACGGTGGCCAGTGCAAGTTGGCAGCTCCACGCCGATGGCACTAGTCACTGCACCCCCACACACACTTCTGTACCCTGTCCCCCTCCCCCCGGTTCACGGTCGAAACCACATCCTTCCCAATGCCAGCACGCATGCCATCCTCAATGGCTGGTGTCTCCAGCAACTGATGCCATCATCTACCCAACACTTCGCTGCATGCGCCTTACTATCTAACGGTGTCGTAGTATGTGTTCCCCCATCCCACCACCACCAACCAAGGAGAAGGCCGCACCCAACCGCCGCGGAAGGATAAGACCAGAGATGAACTACCAGATCTGAGCCGTTCACCCTGCTGGAGCAGAGGGCCCTGAATTTCGCCAGAGGCCCAGAGGAATGTATGGTCGTTGGCCTGGTGTGCGATCGATCAGACGAACAAGTGAGACCATGCCGAGTTGCAATTGGCCATTCCACGTGTGTCGAGGCCCATAAAACACCCTCACCTCCACATACCACGGACTCCACATCCCTCAGCCCTCTCCCTCCCACCACATTCAAACCCTCATCACCCTCACCTCTTACCCCTCACCCCCACACCATCGCACTACCACGCCCCCCCCCCCGTACTCCCTCACTCGCACACAACCACACCCACTCACTGGCAATCCCCGTACTCCCCGAAAACACACACCCTGCGCACTCCCTCACCACGAACTCCACCTCACCCCTTCACTGCCCTAACACGCTCACACCTTCATCCCCTTATCCCCTCACCTCATGACGCGCACCCTCCATCACGACCTCCACCCCTCCAATCTCCGACCGGTACACTGGGTAATGCTACATATCGTCCACCATCACAGAGGACCTAGAGGAAATGTGGAAGACACATCCGATGTCTCGAGCAAGTGTCAGAGCCAGTGCCCCCTAGACAGCCAAACACTGACGGGGTGAGCAGTTAGAACACCAGCCCTCCGACCAAGACTCAGGACACACCGGAGCTCAGTGCGGAGGATGGAAATGTATTTCGCTCACAGCTGTATTCGACACCCACCACCATCCCGGAGACGATCAACTCAGTGAAGAGGCTCCTGTGACGCTGTCTCGTGCGCGCCACACATCCAGTAAAGCAGGTGGAGGTTGGAGCACCCAAGGGGTTGTTGTTGGATGGCAGAGCGGTCCCAGGAACGAGCTGCCGTCCATCATGGTACCAGCCATCTGGAAGATCCAGCTGCGAACACAGTAATAATGCACACAGAAAGCCTGGGATAGGATGTCGCCGAGCATCTAGCACCTGCAGGCGTAGCTGGAGGCGTCTACCTGCGTGTAAGAGCAGTGTGTGGTACGAGCAATGCGTGCATCCAGGCCGACACCGGGCGGGTGCATACGCGGTGAAGGCATTGGTGGCGATGGTTTTGCTTGTGGATCAGCATGTCCAAGGCCTGGGAAATGCTGTGCACACGGTGCCACAGGCCTAGTACACGGCTGTCCTCTCACAGGCAGCCATGTAACAAACCAAACTGGGCATTTCAACGCCGTTCCTCAGCGTGTCCCATTAACAGCACGCCAGGCGCTGGCTGGCTTTCGGCAGACACTGGGAGAGGAGGCCCAGTCTCAGAAGGAAATGGTCCCGTCCCAGAAGGAGGTGGCCCAGTTCCCGAGGGTGGTGGCCGATACACAGGCCGATGTGCCACATAACCATATGGTGGTGGAAGAGCCGCAGCGTGATCTGGTACATTCCCAGATGGAGATGGTGGATACCCTGTGCTCCGTGACCGCGTGCATGCAGACCCTCGTTGAGAACAAAGCGGGACTACAGGATTATTAGCGCCATATGGCGGAGAGTGGTGGCGGGCTCGGAGTATGGCTCGACTCGCTTACCCGTCCCATGGAGTAGCCTGGGGGTCTTTGCGCACCTTGAGGTATGAGGAGGCTTTGAGTCACCTGGCTGTGACTCCCGCACAGGAGGTATCGGATCACCTCACCACCTCGGACACCCCCCCCCCCCCATTTCTTGTCCCTGGCGCACGTGGAGGACAGGAGGAAGAACAGCCCGGGCCATCCCTGCGATGATAGAGAATCCGCTGCCCGCGTCTCCTGTTGGCCTTCGTCCCCATGGAAATGATTGTATTGATCCTCCTCGGCGTAACGGCGCGAATGCACCTGTGCCCCGAGCTCTGTAAGGTCCCAAACACAGCCCAACACGGAGACTGGAGTGCTTCATTTGCCTACAGGTTCAGGGTGATGGTCATCTTGACGCTCACCGTGAGCTTTTGTCCTCCCTCATACTCCTGTAGTGCCAATTGTGTTATCGTGTGGCAGATATGTCGCCCTGTCTCTCTGCTCAGCCACAGTCTTCCAAATCCGTAGGTCCTCGATTGAGAAGCGCTGCCCGTGCACACAAGTCTTCATTGGGGACTTCCTTGTCATCTCCTCCTCCTCGGCATTTACAGCTGACTCTCTGCAGACTATTCCGCTTCAGCCGGTTCCACTGCTACCCGCTTTGCTGCTGCCCGCTCTGCTGGGCAGCTTCCCTCGCATATCATAGAGGCTCCCGGTCACACGTCTGCAGGGTACCTCGCAGACCTGGGACCTAAGCCAGGGCAGCCACCTTTGCTGGTTGAACTCCGAAAAACATTATCTGAAGCGGGTGAAAGACACAAAATGTTTCCATGGCGATACTCCCGTACACAACCAGATTCTTTGGGATCGACGGGGCCCCTCTTTGGCAGTGCGATCTGCCATTGCGCAAGTCCCCCCGCCGCCACCTCACTCCTGCCAATCGGTGTCCAGCACCCTGGGGCCCATGTTCTCAGCCATAATCCCTGCTGCCAGGGATACCGTTGGTTGGCAGTGCGCACAATGGCAGCTGCTTTGTGTGTGGCGCTGGATGGTCCGACGGTTGGGCGTGGAGTTTGGGGTTGCGGTGTGGGTGCTGTGGAGGGAGGGGTGGGGCGTGGGTTGCAGTAATCATCCGGCATGTGTTACTGTGTAGAACCAGGAGCCGAGATGTTTGGTCAGCGGGTGCACACCAAGTTGGCCGCCGTAATGGCGGTCTGCACTCTGGCACGACTCCAGTCCTGTGAAGGGAGCAGGGCTTCTCGGCCTGTTTCCCCGTTCTCCGCTCTTCGTGGGCGCCCCATACCACAGCCAGTGAGTCTGTTGTCCGGGCAAGCGGCCCGCAGTCACTCCACTCTGTTTCCAACATTCTGGCTTCCGCTCAGCAGCCAACACGCGAGGTTGACGATTTGTGAGACCACAAGTGAAGCACGCTATTGTCAACTTCGCCAATCGGACGCGGTGAATCTCGGAAACCCCGGAGAATAGTGGGTCAGCACCGCTCTTGGGGCGCGATTCTCCGCACCCGCGGAAAATCGTAAAACTGTCGTAAAAATCGGGCGCGTTTTACGACGGTCGCGAAGGCCTCATTTCCCGACGGATTCACTTCCGGGAAATGGACTAGTAACGCGGCCGCGTCAATTACGTGCGTGATGACGACGGAACGCGGCGACGACACGATCACGCCCACCTGACGTCGCCCGACGCCGTAAAAGGCGCGGGCGACCACAGAATCTGTCGGCAGGATGTCGGAGCCGAGGAGAGCCTGCTCCTCGCTTTGTTGATGCGGGACGTCGAGGCGCTGCTCGATGCCGTGGAGCAGAGGAGAGGGCATCGCCAACCCTGCCAGCGCGGTACGCCAGGCCTGGCGTGAGGTGGGTGCTGCCGTTAACGCTGTGGGGCAGACCCCTCGCTCAGCTGAGCAATGTAGGAAGAAGCTACACGACCTCACCAGGGCTGCCAGGGTAAGTGCGATGAGGGTGCCTCCTAGTCAAAACCATCCCTCCCCCTTAACTTAAGCACCCCCCCCCCCCGGCACGGGAGGGGGGGTGGAGGGGGATTGGGGCAGAGTTATTTGAGGATGGTTCACAAAGTTGTCGCAGACCCAGCGCTCTGGCACCGAGGAGAGATGCAATCGTCTTATGACAACTTGACCCCCCCAAACTGTGCCAGTATCTGAGCGGACTGCTGATACCTTCCGTTTTGTAATGTTCTACCTATGTTCCCTCCCCCAACAGGCCAAGTCCGCTCACAACCACCGTGAGCGGCACAAGACTGGAGGTGGTTCGCCCAACCTGCACCCCCTCAGCACCTTTGAACAGAGGGCCCTGGACCTTGTTGGGGGGTCTGCCACCCGCGATATCGCGCTATGCGAGGTTGGCGGAACTGCAGCAAGTGAGACAACCCTCCCTGACAAACACTCACCCCTCCCCCATCCTCTGTCCCTTCACACACCCTGCCCACTGAGACACCTCCCCCATCCTCTGTCCCTTCACACACCCTGCCCACTGGGACACCTCCCCATCCTCTGTCCCTTCACACACCCTGCCCACTGGGACACCTCCCCCATCCTCTGTCCCTTCACACACCCTGCCCACTGGGACCGTCCAGCGGCCTGCCGAGCAAATCTAAAAAACCCGTTTCATTCTCTTCCCTAGGACGTGATGCCCAAGACCAGGGCCGTCCTGCCTCCAGACGGAGACAGGAATCTGCCGCCACCTCACCCGGGGCCTCACAACAGAGGGTGCCCGATCAGTGGGCAGCCCCATGCGCCCCAACCCAATCTGCGGACCAGGACGCACAGAGGGTTTGAAGTCCACAACCACCAGAAATGGCCAGGTTTAACCCTCCTGACGCTGAGCAGCCCCACACCCTGGAGGAGGCCCTAACATTGAGAGCATCGCGGCTTGCGGCACTGCTTTCTCCCACCACTCCATCATCCCCAGAGACACACAACCCCGGCGGGCCTATTTACTGATGAGTCTCCTGGGGCACAGTCTGGTTGGCACATCACAGCTGAGCAGGTACAGCAGGTGGAGGTCGGAGCAACAGAGGGCCCGGACTCGCGGAGAACAGACCAGGCCCAGGATGCAGCTGGCTCCCAGACGTTTTCTGAGTTCCTGGAGTTTATCAACCCACCCGCACAGCCGATGCCTCAAGAAACCCAGGGAAACAATGACAGGAGGAGGGCTACCTTCATGGCTCTGCAGACGCTGTTAGAGGAGTCGAACCGCGTCCAAGAGCAGGGAGTGGTGCCGCTCATGGCAGAGACCCAGTCCGACACCGCACGGGTGGCATCCACGGTGGAGGCAATGGGTCAGGTTATGCAAGACGTTGGGGTTAATGTGCACGCGTCATCCTCGGCCCTGGACAGGGTTGCCCTCTCACAGGCAGCAATGTGCCAGAGCCAAAACGACATTGCCGGCGCCCTGCGGGCCATGGCCGAGTCTCAGCAGGTCATTGGCCAGTCGCAGCACGCCATGGCACAGTCCCAGCAGTCGATAGCACAGTCCCAGCAGTCGCTGGCACAGTCCCAGCAGTCAGTCGCGGAGACCATCAACCGCCTGACACATGTGCTGGATGGCATCGTGCACACACAGGTTGAGGTCGCACAGTCCCTGGCGGGAATGTCTAACTCCCTGGACTCCGTCTCTGCAAACCTTCGGATCCTGGTGGATACCGTTGCAGGCCTCCAGGACTGGCAGCGCCAAGTGTCCGTGGTGCGAAGGGGCACCTCCCCGCTCGCACCTCTGTCCCAAAGTGAGGCCTGGGGGCCACCGGGCTCCCCGAGGGAGGAGGAGGTTTCGGGGTCCGTCCCATTAAGGCCATCACGGGATGTCCCGGAATTCTCGGCCTCCCCCCGTCCCATCCCTGGTGCATCGGGTGGGCAGCAGGCAGAGCAGGGTGGCACAATGTCACCCGAGACGCCCGCAGAGCAGCCTGGCCCATCAAGGCCGGGTCGCCCCAGGAGACGCTTAGCCAGGGAGAAACGAGTCGAGGGGGGTGATTCGCAGCAATCCTCCTCCACTCCTGCTGTATCATCTGGGGAATCACTTAGACGTAGTGGTAGGGCCCGTAAGGCAAGTAAGATAGACATTGAGTAAGTTGGCACGGGTGAAGGGCACAGTTTAGTTGTAGGGGCTAGGGCACCTGTAAATAATTGTTAACATTAAACGCACTGTTCCACCTTACTTGTAATACCGTGTGATTGTTCCACAGCCACAGGAATCGTGATGGTGACCGAGTGTCGCTGGGGTTGACGGGTGGTGAAACCTCGGTGCCGGGTGTGCAGTCCCTGCCCCTACCCCCTCCCACAGCTAACCCACGCGTGCACGTGATGGAGTGTCAGTGACGATCTCAGCGGCCACCAAGGTGGATGGTTCAGCTATTGCCATGGGTCAGACTCTCTCTAACGATTCTGAGCTCACAGCTCTTCGCAGAGCGGGCTGTCATCATTCCACATGGCACTGAACACACCCGCTGACACAGCCATCAATGTTGTGCCATACCGTCTGGACCCAGTGATAAGCGTGATGTCGAAGTGGAGCAGTGTACACTTAGAGGTGGGGTTGTGGTGGTGGCAGTTGTGTGGTGACCCTCTGCATGACTCGCGATGCAGGTGGTGGTTTGGTGTTCATCGGGGACGTCACATGCGATGCGTGAACCGTGCTGCCACCAAGGCGTCGCGTGCCCGCCGTCCTTGACGGGTCCGTCGTGCCGCCTCCTGGACATCACCAGCACCTGTGTCGTGTCTGCGTTCTGCGCCCGCCACTCCGCCAGCCTCCTCCTCCTCCTCCTCCTCCCTCGACTGCTCCTCCTCCCTCTCCTCCTCCTCCTCCTCCTCCTCCTCCTCCTCTGTGCTGGCACCACTGCCACGAGCTTCTCCCTCCGCCTTCTGCAGCAGGTCATCTCCCCTCTGCATCGCGATGTTGTGCAGCGCACAGCAGACCACTACAATGCGAGCGACCCTGTCGGCCTGGTACTGCAGGGCCCCTCCGGAGCGGTCCAGGCACCTGAATCTCATCTTCAGGAGGCCAAGGCAGCGCTCCACCACACCCCTGGTTGCCGCATGGGCCTCATTGTATCGTGTTTCCACATTGGTCTGAGGCCTCCGTATAGGATTCATCAGCCAAGACTTCAGCGGATAGCCCCTGTTGCCTAGCAACCAGCCCCTCAGCCGGGGAGGACGTCCCTCAAACATCGCAGGGATGAACGACTGCGCCAGTATGTAGGAGTCATGCACACTCCCTGGGAACCTTGCACAGACGTTCATGATCCTCATGTGGGGGTCGCATACCACCTGGACATTAATGGAGTATGTCCCCCTTCTGTTTGTGAACACTTCCTTGTCCCCTGCAGGTGGGTGCATGGGGACGTGAACACAGTCGATTGACCCCTGAACCCTCGGTATCCCGGCCACACTGGCAAATCCACGAGCTCGTGACTCTTGACTTGCTTGGTCCTCGGGAAAGGTGATGTAGCGGTCCGCGATGGCATAGAGGGCATCGGTCACATCCCGGATGCACCTGTGGACCGATGACTGGGAGATCCCAGAGACGTCCCCGCTCGGAGACTGGAAGGAGCCGGTAGCATAGAAGTTAAGAGCGACCGTCACCTTGATGGCATCCGGGATCGCGTGTCCTCCCCCCGTTCCACGTGGGGCGAGGTGCGACAGGAGTTGGCAGATATGTATCACCGTCTGCCTACTCAGCCGGAGTCTCCTCCTGCAGGTGATGTCCGGCATTGTTAGGAAAGAGACCCGGTCACGGTACACCCTCGGCTTTGGTCGTCGCCTCTGGAGCCGTGGCTGCACCCTCACTCTCTCCTCTTCCTCTTCCTCCTCCTCCTCCCCCCCATGCTGCTCGACGACTGGCAACTCCTCGGCCCTTCCCTCTACTGCTGCAGCTGGCCCTGCATCCACTGCGGGTTGTGGGTGTGGATGCTGCTGCATCTCCAAATCCAGTAGAGCGGCCCCAACCACTGCGCAGAACATAGTCGTTCTGTTCCCATAAATTGTGCTAACCTACAGAAGGGTGGTGGGGGGCAGAGAAACGGGACATGTTAGACGGAGGTTAGTCGACACCTCGGCAGCCGCCTGCCATGGGATACCTGTGTGTCCCGGTGGCCTGGTCGCGCTGCCGACACGCGGGCATCGTAACCGCTGGTCACTTTCTGCATCCAACGGCCAGTAAACTATGGCCTCCTCACGGGTGCGTCAGTGGCCTGTGTCCGGAAGCCACAGGGCAACCAGCGGCTGTGTCCTCGTGACCAGCACGCCATGGCATGCTGGCAGACATTTTGTAACGGGGTTTGACGGCTCACTCTCTACCTAACCCCCCCTCCGTCTCCCCCACAGCCTCCCCCGTCGCCCCCCACAGCCTCCCCCGTCGCCCCCCACTGCCTCCCCCGTCGCCCCCCACTGCCTCCCCCGTCTCCCCCACTGCCTCCCCCGTCTCCACCACTGCCCCTCCGTCTCCCCCACTGCCCCCTCCGTCGCCCCCACTGCATCCCCAGTCTCCCCCGTCTCCCCCACTGCCCCCCCCCGTCTCCCCCACTGCCCCCCCGTCTCCCCCACTGCCCCCGCTCTGGACCCCCTCCCGTTCTCAGGGATGCCTTCCCCGTTGTGGCCAGACTCGAGCGGTGCGCTAAACGGTGCGCTGAGCGGTGCGCTGAGCGGTGCGCTGAGTGGTGCCCTGACCTCCTCCAAGCTGTCGTCAGCCAGGCCGACTGGTTGACGAATTTAAAAAGCAGGTGTGTTTCACGACGTGCAAACAGGGCGCCATGACGTCGGGACTTCGGCCCATCCGGGCCGGTGAATAGCGGGGGGGGGGGGGGGGGGCTATCAGTGGCGATTCTGGTCGTGTCAGGGGCGGGAAGGAGGCGTTTGTCGGGAATGGCGACTCCGACATTTTGCGGGGTTCGGAGAATAGCGGGAGGGCGTCGGAACAGCGTCGCCGTAAAAATTTCCGACGCCTGCTCTTCTCCGACCCGTCGTGAGTCCGGAGAATCTCGCCTATTGTACCTAAAAACCGCGCTTGGAGCGATGCATTTACGCCATTTTCGGACTACCAGAGCAGCCGGATTTGGTGTCAAACCGTCCTTCCCACTATTTTACCACGGCAAGATATACTCCGCCCAATCGCGTTCAACAATTCCAGCATCGTAATTAACTGTAATCATGTCTAGCAATATTTTTCGTGCCTATAACAGATCTAATGACATCTGTACCTCGACGTTCATGTAGTCAACAGAAAAATAAATTCTGCATATCGCTGCGTAAAGGGCAACAGTGAAATGAAGACAAAAACATATATATTTCCCTTTAAGTCTTGTCGTACTCAGCAGTCGGAAACACCACGCCGACGTTTTCAATGGATTAATTTGGTTATTCTGACTATTAACGTATATAATGCCATCAATGGAATTTCATCTGAGCAGGTTAATTAAATGACGTTTTTGCATTCGTTCATGGATTTGATTACCTTTCACTGTACATGGCATCAATAACTTTTGTGTTTTTATTTTGTGAATGCATTGTGTCTCCCTTCTGACAACAATTGCAAATAAGTTCCTTTTATTTTTATGTATAACCATTTCCATCAACCCGAAGACACAAATTTTGATGGAAATATCATTCATTCGCGCAGCTGGTGCCCGTTTGTTTACAGTAATATTTTCCTCAACCAAATAAAATACGTATTACAATGACGAATGATCTGAATTGTGATGTTGTACGGACGTGGAATGTTCCCACGAGAAACAATGGCAGCAATATCAGCTATCATACGTTTATTTTCTTATTAAAAAAGAAGCATGAGAAATATGACGACGTGATTGTACTGATTGAGGACAAGCCGTTCTCGTACCAGCCTCCCCGAACATATGCCGGAATGTGGCGACTCAGTAACGTCATTGAAGCCTACTTGTGACAATAAGCGATTTTCATTTTAATTTCATTTCAGTGAACAATGATCCGTGGAATACTTGTCATCGTGATGTGAAATTCCAAGGCCTCCACTTAATATCGGATATCATGTCAAGAGCTTTGTTACTAATCCTACTGGCGCAACTGCTATTGCAATCCATGAGAGAGTGAGGGAGGTCTTCCACGCACCCTTAATGCTTCGCACTCTGCCATACAATTGAGGAAATACGGCAGCGCAGTAATTTCTGACGAATTATGGTCATTTCACAATAGATGCATCTAATTTTAGTGGTTGTTCGAATCAATATGATAAGTTAAGCAATTTATGAGTCTTCTGATTCTGCAAAAAAAAACCTTCATGTCCCTCGCGAATTGTCGCTGCACGACTAAAGGCTTGACTAAAGGCTTGGCGGTTCGGAAAAGTACAGGTGAATATTCCAACAGGCACGATGAAATAAAATGCCTCTTTCAAGGCGAAACCCATTCAACAACTCTTTTTTAAATTCTACTCACATTCAGGAGCCAACAGTCATTTGCTTTCACGAATCGTTGAATGCATTATTTTAATGGCCACTCTAATTAAAACTTTTCTGAACACGCAGGGAATTGTAATTGTATCTGATTTTCTGCAAGCTTGTGCCCTGAATAGACCACAGTTGTGGGGATTTGTGAGCAATTCTACGGAAGGAGTGAGAACATAAATTGTGTGGAAGTTGTAATGTCAGATTATTCCGCGGTACATGCTGGCAGGTTACGTTTCGGAGGTTGGAGGTGCTGTACTGAACTAATTCCGCCATAGTGCTCTCATACTGTACACATTGATGCCTGTACTGTCTCGAACAAAGAAATGTCCAGCACAGCAACAGGCCCTTCAGCCTTTGAAGCTTCCGCCGAACATCCTGCCCGTCTAAACTAAAATCGTCTAGACTTCTGGGTTCCGTATATTCCCATCCTATTCATGTATTTGTCAAGATGCCCCTTAAACATCACTATCCGCTGTGTTTCCATCAACGTCTTCGGCAGGGAGTTCCAGCACCCATAACCCTCCGTCTAAAAACCTACCTCGGACATCTCCTCTAAACATTACCCCTCGTACCTTATATATTCTTCACGTAGTAATCGACCCCACTACCGTGAGAAAATATAATTGTTCGCTTCTGGATGTATTAATACATTAATTTATATGCTTACCTGCCCATTATGCGAATCTGCTGATATCCTCGGGTGTCGGTAACCAACAGAGAGACAGGGATGAAAGGCAGAAAATAACAGATGAAATGGCTCCCAAGTATAGCTGATGTTCGGTCGCAATACTCTGGTTACATTCATATGTACGTTACTCCGCATGGATGAGGTTGTGGGGCTGGATGTTCACCGTTGCTGAAATCAACCACACATATCAGGGGTTAACATTGTTAGCGGCGTCTTTGCAATGTGATAACCGAAGCGCAAAAAAAACACGCGTTTTACTATACCCGAAAGTCAGCTCTCATTTAGGGAGGAACTATGGGGCCACTGCGATACAATTTCCAGCAAGCATGTTCAGCGGCATCCTGAGTGGTTAGAATGAAAAGCAATTGCAGTCATCTCAATGCATGAAGTACAGTGGCTTACGGTTAAACCATGGACAAGGGAACCTTCCCTGCTGATTACTACATACCAACGAGCTTCAGCTCATAATCAGGACCTCCACCATTTTGATCAAGGTGTGGAAGAAGCACCGGGGGCGCACGGGTGCCGAATATGGTCTGGGTGAGTGGCGTTAATGCCCATCTGCAGGCATCGCTCTGATTGAACAGCCCCGGTCCGAAAGGACATAGCTGCTAGACTGGGACTGCAGCAGTTGGTGAGGGAAACAATAAAAGGGAAACACATTATTGACCTCATCTCCACTAATCCGCCAGCCTGTGGGGACATCTTCCATAACTGCATCGGGATAAGTGACTACCTCCCAGTCCTTGTGGAGATATAGTCCACCTTCACATTGATAATACCCTGCATCGTGTAGTCGTAGGACTGCCACCGTGCTAAATCGGCATGGACATTTGAACAGAACTAGCAACCTAAGACGAGAATCCACGAGGCGCTTAGGGCCAATCAAAAGCAGGAGATTGTATTCAACCACAATCTGCAACCGCATGGCCCGGCATATCCCGACTCGGCCATGACAACCAAGCCATCAGATCAAGCCTGGATCATAGAAAAGTGCAAGGGAGCATGAGAGGATCATCATCCGGAATACCGAAAAATTAGATGTGAATCTGGTGAAGTCGAACTCAGAACCAATGTGCCAAATAATAGAAGCAACAAATAATAGAAGCGCTCTGTGATTCCTCAACACATGCATCAGATATCAGTCTGATGCCCATGTCACATTTAGCCTTGATTGGTGTTGGACAATTAAACAGCGCAGTGTAGGAGGAGGGACCACACGAATCGCCATCCTCAATGATGCAGGATCCCAGCACATACGTGATGAAGACCAGACTGAAGCATATGCAACAATCTTCAGACAGATGTATCGAGTGGATGATATTCTCGTGTCCACTGGAGGTACGAATGATAAAAGGTTTCAGCCAATTCTATTCTCTTCACGTGATATCAAGAAACGGTTTAAGGCACACAGTGCTGCAATTTGTGCTAGGCCCTTAGAATATCACGGGAACAGTAATTAGCACATTACTGCTCCAGAACGGGCGACACCCCTAGCCAATCTGTTCCAGTACCGCTACAACATTTCCTCATCTTGAGTGTGTAGAAGATTGCCCTGATGTGTCGTGCACAGAAGAAAAAGGACAAATCTAACACAGCCAATGGCCGCCCTGTGAGTTCAATCTCTATCATCCGCAAAGTGGTGGAAGGAGTAATCAACAGTGCTTTCAAGCGTCACTTACTCCGCAATGACATGCTCACGGACGCTAAATTTGGATTCTCAAAGGGTCACGCTCATGAGCTCAATAAAGCCTTGGTTCAATCATGGACGACGGATTTGAATTACAGAGATAATGAGAGAGAATGTACATGGCGTCAAGGCAGTCCTTGACCGACTATGTCGTTAACGATCTCCAGTTAAACTGGAGTCAATGAGAATCAGGCTGAACCAGCTCCGTTGGTTGTAGTCATACATGGCACAACGGGACATGGTTCTGGTATTTGGAGGTCAATCATCTCAGCTCCAGGACATCAGAGAAGGATTTCCTAGGGTTGCGTCCGAGGTCCAACTGCTTCATCTTCAACCGCTTCATCAATTACTTAATTTCTTTCATAACGTCAGAAGTGGGGATGATTTCATCTGAAAGCAAAATATGCCGCATCATTCGCAACTGTACACATAATGAGGCAGTACGTGTCCAAAGGCAGCAAGCCCTGGACAATATCCAGTTTTGGGCTGACAAGTGGCAACTTACGTTCGTACCAAACCAGTAAAAGGTAATGACCATCTCCTGCAAGAGATGTTTTTACCATCGCCCCGCGATATTGAAAGGCATTCCTATTACTGAATCACCCACAATCTTATAATAATAATAATAATAATACTGTGGCTGCCAGGGCTTGTAAATGGTCACGAAAACTACAACGATTAACTCCTCTATTGTCCTCCGCCCGACGCCAACATCTACAAGGCACAAGTCAGCACTGTAACTGAATACACTCCATCTTTAGCGTGAGTGCAGCTCCAACAACCCCGCAACTAGCTCGACATCATCCAGGAAAAAGCAGCCCTTTATTAAAATGCTCCGTCACCGAATAAACAGGAGCAGCCGTCTGACTCGCTGCCTTTTAAGAATATAGACTTATCAGTGACAGGCAGCGTGGTTCTATGCAGTGAAGGTCATGTTTTACAAACCTAATATAATTCTTTGAGGAAGTCACAAAGTTAATTGATGAGGGAAGGGCTGTAGATGTCATATACATTGAATTAGTAAGGCGTTTGATAAGGTTTCCCATTGCAGGTTGATGGCAAAAGTGAAGTCGTATGGGGTTCAGGGTGTACTAGCTAGATGGATAAAGAATTGGCTGGGCAACAGGAAACAGAGAGTAGTGGTGAAAGGGAGTGTCTCAAAATGGAAAAGGGTGACTAGTGGTGTTCCACAGGTATCCGTACTCGGACCACTGTTGTTTGTGATCTACATAAATGACCTGGAGGAAGGTATAGGTGGTCTGATTAGCAAGTTTGCAGATGATAATAAGATTGGTGGAGTTGCAGATAGCAAGGAGGACTGTCAGAGAATACAGAAAAATATAGATAAATTGGAGAGTTGGGCAGAGAAATGGCAGATGGAGATGAATCCAGGCAAATGCGAGGTGATGCATTTTGGAAGATCAAATTCAAGAGCGGACTATATGGTCAATGGAATTATCTTGGGGAAAATTGATGTACAGAGAGATCTGGGAGTTCAGGTCCATTGTACCGTGAAGGTGGCAACGCAGGTTGATAGAGTGGTCAAGAAGGCATACAGCATGCTTGCCTTCAGCGGAAGGGTATTGAGTTCAAGAGTTGGCAGAACATGTTACAGATGTATAGGACTTTGGTTCGGCCACATTTGGAGAACTGCGTGCAGTTCTGGTCGCCACAATACCAGAAGGATTTGGATGCTTTGGAGAGGGTGCAGAGGAGGTTCACCAGGATGTTGCCTGGTATGGAGGGTGCTAGCAATGAAGAAATTTTGAGAAGATCAGGATTGTTTTCCTTTGAAAGACGGAGGTTGAGGGGGCCTGATTGATGTCTACAAAATTATGAGAGGTATGGACAGGGTGGATAGCAACAAGAGTGGGAGTGTCAGTTACAAGGGGTCACGATTTCAAGGTGAGAGGGGTAAAGTTTAAGGGAGATGTGCGTGTAAAGTTTTTTACGCAGAGGGTAGTGGGTGTCTTGAACGCTTTACCAGCGGCGGTGGTAGAGGCGGGCACGACAGGATCATTTAAGAGGCATCTATACATGTATATGAACGGGCGGAACAGACGGAAGTAGACATTGGAACAAAAGAGACAAGTTTAGATAAAGGAACTGGATCGGCGCAGGCTGGGAGGGCTGAAGGGCCTGTTCCTGTGTGTTCAGTGGGAATGCGGACAACATAACGAAAGGCCATCCCACCCGGCTTACTAACCCTTCCAACTTCTTCTATAGGCCAGGAGATTTTAAAAAGTCTGAGAACACGCAGGAGCATACTCAAAAACAGTTCACACACCCGCCTCCCCCCCCGCCTCCCGATGTTATCCGATTCCTAAGTGACTCTTTCATGGACTGACCTGTTTACTTACTGCATTCTTTCGGTTTTATACATTTACAGTCCCAAATTCTTTTTTTTTCAATTAATTGGAAATTTAGCGTGTTCAATCCACCTACCTTTCACATTTTTGGGTTGTGGGGGCGAATCCCACGCAAACACGGGAAGATGTGCAAACTCCATAGGACAGTGACCCAGTTCTGGTATCGAACCGAGGTCCACGGGCCATGAGACGGTGGTGCTAAACCTGCGCCACCTTGCTGCCCTTATTTACTTCACTATGGTATGCTTCACGCCATGCTGATGTCTACCTATTACATTGTGTACATTTTGTTGCCATTGCATGTGTTAATTTTATTTCATTTCCATGTGCTAAATGATCTGTTTGAGCTACTTTCAGAAAAATACTTTTTCACTGTGCCTTGGTACACGTGATAATAAACTAACGCAATCTAAATGTGCAGTGCAGTGACTCATTAAGGTTCCTTCGATAGCACCTTCCAATTCCAGGACCATTACCATGGATTAGGAGGGGAGCATTTGGAACCTCGGAACTCCACCAAATGCAGGTTCGCCTCCAGGTCACTCACCAAACTGACTTGAAAACCTATTGGCGTTCCTTCAATGCCGCTGGTGCCACACCATCGAGCTCCCTTCCTGGAAGCATAGTCTGTATAGCTGCATCTAAAGAACTGCAGCGGATCAAGAGGCGAACTAACCACATCCTTATAAAGGGCAATTAGCACCGTCAGAAATGCTGGCCTAACCAGCGACGCCCACATCCCCGAAATTAAATTGAAAAAAAAACATTGTCTATCTGTCTGAAGCTAGAAATCCGCCGCTAGAAAATGGCGCGCGGGGACAAATTATGTGGCTGGGGAACCGGGAAACCCGTATTGAATCTATGTTTTTGCTCACATCATATTTTTATCCCTGCTCATGTAATCATGTGATGGCGGAATGTTACGTTGTTGTATTCTGCCACACCAATATCAGGAGGGGGCGCAAGTGGGCACCATGAGTGCTTATACGCATCACCCACTCCTAAATCAAGGTTGCTACCTGAGGACGAGAGAGTTCCGCCAGAATTACGAGCAGGATTACATGTACCACAAGCACTACCGCACCAGACATAATTCCCCATAGAACATAGAACATACGGTGCATAAGGATGCCATTGTGCCAATGGATTCTGCACCGACCCATGTTCTCCCTCACTTCCACTCTATCCCAGTAAATTTAATGAGGCTCACTGAAGTTTTCATGGGCTGCATAAATTGCAATTGACTACCAAATTGTAGTTCGTGAAGTCGCAAGCATTGGTGCTCTTATTGCAGTTCCTATCTGACTTTTCGGAAATGAAAAAGACCCTCTAAATGTTATAGAGAAGTGGAAAAACAAGTTATATTAGCCGATGCATAAATGGGAATGATAATTGTTATTGCTGACCTTTAGAATGCAGCTCATCTCTCAACCTGCGATTTTCTTTGAAGGAAAATACAACTTGTTTTTGTTTTATACACCTTATTTCGAAGTGCTCTGCATAATTTAAATAAAGAAAACAAGGAATAACTGACCGTTATTCTGTTAACGGTAATTAACATCGGAAATGTATGAAGGGAATGAATGGACTTCCACTGGTCCAACAACTTGTACATAGATCATGCCCTACTCCTCACCATTAACGATTTCATATTAACGTTCGACTTGTACAGTTAAAAAGGTCAGTCTGTTCTGGAGAACCCAAGGGAAAGCTTGATGCAAATAAATATTATATGAATAAAGAAATTCAGTTGAATTGTTTGCGAACGTCGAATGAATCCGGAAAACAACTCTTGGAATTCTAGCACGATCTTCACCTTCATTGATTTTAATCGCAATTAAACTGACTTGAGGGGTGTCATAGAATTAACAGTGCAGAAGGAAGACGATGCCATTCGGCACTTCGATCCTGCATCGGCTCTTGGAAAAAGCACCCCATTTAAAGCCACACTTGTAACCTATCGGTGTAACCAAGTAACCCAATTTAATCGTTTTTGGACACTAAGGAAGACGGAGCATGGCGAATCGACCAAACCTGAACATCTTTGGACTGTGGGGGAAAACGGAGCACATTGAGGAAACCCACGCAGAGACGTGGAGGACGTGTGGACTCGGCACTGACAGTAAGCAAAACCCGGAACGAACCTGTCGCCATGATGCTGTGAAGCTATAGTGGAAACCACTATCCTACAGTGTTGCAGATAGATGGTCACAAGAATGTATTCAAAATAAATATTGAATGACAATTTATTAGTCAGTCAGTCTGAAATTGGAACGTGCCTGCCAACGCGACAACTGCGATCTGCATATTGTCATAAAACATAGAACATAGAACATTACAGTGCAGCACAGGCCCTTCGGCACTCGATGTTGCGCCGTCCTGTGAAACCCCTCTAAAGTCCCTCTACACTATTCCCTTATCGTCCATATGCCTATCCAATGACCATTTGAATGCGTTTAGTGTTGGCGAATCCACGACGGTTGCAGGCAGGGCATTCCACGCCCTTAATACTCTCTGAGTAAAGAACTACCTCTGACATCTGTCCTATATATATCTCCCCGCAATTTAAAGCTATCTCTCCTCGTGATGGACATCACCATTCTAGGAAAAAAGGCTCTCAATGTCCACCCTATCTAATCCTCTGATAATCTTTTATGTTTCAATTAAGTCACCGCTTAACCTTCTTCTCTCTAATGAAAATAGCCTCAAGTCCTTCAGCCTTTCCTCATATGATCTTCCCTCTATACCAGGCAACATCCTTGTAAATCTCCTCTGTACCCTTTCCAATGCTTCCACATCCTTCCTAGACTGTGGCGACCAGAACTGTACGCAAAAGTCGAAATGTGGCGGCACCAGAGTTTTGTACAACTGCAACATGACCTCATGGCTCCGAAACTCAATTCCTCTACCAACAAAATCTAACACACCGTACGCATTCTGAAGAACCCTCTCAACCTGGGTGGCAACTTTCAGGGTTCTATGGACATGGACAATGAGATCTCTCTGCTCCTCCACATTACCAAGAATCTTACAATAGCACAGTGCTCTGTCTTCCTGTTATTCCTTCTAAAATTAATCACCTCGCACTTTTCTGCATTAAACTCCATTTGCCACCTGTCAGCCCAGCTCTGCAGTTTATCTATGTCCCTCTGTAATTTGTAACATCTTTCTGCACTGTCCACAACTCCACCGACTTTAGTGTCATGTGCAAATTTACTCACCCATTCTTATACGCCCTCCTCCAGGTCATTTATAAAAATGACAAACAGCAGCGGCCCCAAAACAGATCCTTGTGGTACACCACTAGTAACTGGAAACCAGTCAGAAAATTTCCCACCAACCAGCACCCTTTGTCTTCTATCAGCTACCCAATTTCTAATCAAACTGCTAAATCACCCCGAATCCCATGCCTTTGTATTTTATGCAATAGCCTATCGTGTGGAACCCTATCAAACGCTTTACTGAAATCCATATACACCACATCAACTGAGTTACCCTCATCCACCTGTTTGGTCAACTTCTCGATGAACTCAGTGAGGTTTGTGAGGCACGACCTACCGTTCACAAAACCATGTTGATTATCTCTAATTAAATTATTCCTTTCCAGATGATTATACATCCTATCTCTTATAAACATTTCTAAGACTTTTCCCACAACAGAATTAAGACTCACCGGTCTATAGTTACCGGGATTATCTCTACTCCCCTTCTTGAACAAGGGGACAACATTTGCTATCCTCCAGCCCTCTGGCATTATTCCTGTAGACAAAGATGACTTAAAGATCAAAGCCAAAAGCTCAGCAATCTGCTCTAACTTCCCAGAGAATCCTAGGATAAATCCCATTCGGCCCAGGGGCTATATCTATTTTCACACTTTCCGGAATGGCAGACACCTCCTTCTTATGAAACACAAGCCCTTCTAGTCAAGTAGCCTGTATCTCAGTATTCTCCTCGACACATTTGGCTTTTTCCTGTGTGAATATAGACAAAAAATACTTATTTAGCACCTCTCCTATCCCCCCGGACTGCACGCACAACTTCCCACTACTGTCCTTGACTGGCTCTACTCTTACCTTAGTTATTCTTTTATTCCTGACATACCTGTAGAAAGCTTTAGGGTTATCCTTGATCCTACCTGCCAAAAAATTATCATGTCCTCGCTTGGCTCTTCTTAGCTCTCTCTTTAGAGCCCTCCTGGCTAATTTGTAACTCTCAAGCGACCCAACTGAACCATCACGTCTCATCTTCACATCTTCTTCTTCCTCTTGACACGTGTTTCAACTGCTTTACTAACTCATGGTTCCCCCGCTCGACGACTTCCTCCCTGCCTAACAGGTACATACTTATCATGGACACGCAGTAGCTGTTCTTTGAACATGCTCCATATTTCCATTGTGTCCATCCCCTGCAGTTTTCCTCTCCAGCTGATGCATCCTATGTCCTATCTCATCGCATCATAATTGCCTTTCCCCCAGCTATAAATGTTGCCCTGTTATGTACACCTATCCCTTTCCATCGCTAAAGTAAACGTAATCGAATTGTGGTCACTATCGCCAAAGTGCTCACCTACCTCCAAATCTAATACCTGTCCTGGTTCATTACCCAATACCAAATCCAATACGGCCTCTCCTCTTTTTGAACTATCTACATACTGCATCAAGAAACCCTCCTGCACACATTGGACAAAAACGGCCCCATCTAAAATACTCGAACTATAGTGTTTCCAGTCAATATTTGGAAAGTTAATGTCCCCCATAACAACTACCCTGTTATTTTCGATCATATCCAGAATCATCTTTGCAATACTTTCCTCTGCATCTCTGGACCTTTTCGGAGGCCTAGAGAAAAGCCCTAACAGCGTGACCTCTCCTTTCCTGTTTCTTAACTCAGACCATACTACCTCAGTATTTGAGTCCTCATCAAATGTCCTCTCAGCCACCGTAATACTGTCCTTGACTAACAATGCCACCCCTCCCCCTCTCTTACCACCTTCTCTGAGCTTTCTGAAATAGCTAAACCCCGGCAACTGCAACAACCGTTCCACACCCTGATCTATCCATGTCTCCGAAATGGCCACATCATCGAATTCCCAGGTACTGACCCATGCCGCAAGCTCACCCACCTTATTCCGGATGCTCCTGGCATTGAAATAGACGCACTTTAAACCACATTCCTTACTGCCGGTACATATCAGCAACTTTGAAACCTTACTCATGACCTCACTACACTCAGCTTCTTGTGTACTGGAGCTACATTTCAGGTTCCCAAACCCCTGTTGAACTAGTTAAATCCCTCCCAAAGAGCATTAGCAAACCACCCCCCCCCCCAGGATATTATTACCCCACTGGTCCACGTGTTGACCATCCCGTTTGTAGACGTCCCACCTACCCCAGAATGAACCCCAATTGTCCAGGAATCTGAAAAACTCCCTCCTGCACCATCCCTGCAGCCACGTGTTCAACTGCTCTCTCTCCCTATTCCTCGACACGTTAGCACGTGGCACGGGTAACAACCCAGAGATAATAACTCTGTCCTGAACCTAAGTTTCCACCCTAGCTCCCTGAATTCATGCCTTACATCCCTATCCCTTTTCCTACCTATGTCGTTGGTACATATGTCGAAAATCCGGAGGCTGCTCTCGCTTCCCAACGACCGTGGGTTTTTTTTGGTTAGAGGACGGGGTAGGGGGGGGGACACTGAGGAAGTGTTTCGGGTTTAACTGTCACTTGTCAACAGCCCCATCCACAAACCACCTTCAACTTACGCTGACCGCACTGCACGTATGCAAATCTCCCCGGAACAGCCAAACAGTAGCTCCGCTCTTCTGCCTTCTGCTGGATCTAACACTTGCTTTTAATGATCACGATTGAAAATCAGTGTTGTTTGGACAGCTGGTTTCGAAGGGTTGAATATTTACAGGGAATTCCAATTTTACTGTTAAGAATTCAAATCAAGTAACACTAATGCTAGAAAGGTCATAATATCTACTGCTGGGGCTGACATAAAGCACCCATGATCCAATGCAAAATATATTTTGCCACCACTCTTGAATCTGCATTGAACCGTGTTTGTCAAATGCAGACCATCAGAACCAATGTTTGGAAATCTGATAAGGTAAGTGACGGGTACCAATTGGAGCGACAGAAGTACAAACAAGTCGTACTTTTTTCTTATTTTCATAGTATACACAGTAACACAGATCAACAGGTTAACATATCTTCGGAACTGGCAGACAAACATGTCACATACCCAGGTTGGTGATATTATGACGACGGTGTGTAGAATATTCAGGCCAGTGCATCTCATTAGGTTTCCTGCTCGCCCACCTGGATATCCACTGTCTGCCCTGGGATAAGAACGCATCTCAAAAAAACAACAAACTGCCATTTAGCAATATAATACCAGTATAACGGGGCATTGAAAAGGAGCAAGCATGTCAGAAACCGTGGAAACAGGTTAACATCATAGAATCTGACGCCAACTGCATTTATCCATGTCAAGTGGCTTGTTTCTCTGCAGACATTACTAGCCGAACGTCTTTTCAGCTGTGATATTTTAGTTTCAACTGCCACGGGAAATCAGACCTCTGCTCACATGCATTAGATTTTGGAGAGAGGCGTTCCATTACGCCCCACAGGTTGAACAAATTAACTGAAGAATATGTGTTGAAGGCCTTCGACGTTGCACCATCAGGCACGGATGAATTCCTGCCTTCAGGAATGAATATCTGATGGAATCACATTTATTTCTATTGCATCAGTTGAAACAGTTCAAGTGTTTGTTAACATCAGTAGCGATCTGTTTCCCTCAGTTTCCGAGTCGATATGATGGCATTATATATTTACCTGCCAACTGTTCAAAGCTCCTCTCATCTGCAAAGAAGATGCCGGTTGACAGTTTCAAAATAATGTCAATTCAACATGAAAGATGATCCGAATAATCCCTGGCGGCCTGTTATATTGTGTTGCACCGACTGGTATCACAGATACCAACATTTTGCTCCGGCTGTGACACCAATATCACCATATATAAGGTCTTTCAATGAAGTAGGTGTTAATCACAATCACTCCGTTTTCATTTACTGCCAGATATGTAACTGCGAAAATTACACAACTGTTATAGGAATTAGCATTTTCATGGTTCAGGCACACCTAGAATCAGCTTTGGTATAATCCGCCCCCTCGCACCCACTCCCTCCATCTTCAAACAGGTCCGCATTGCAACCGGTTCCATTGACATCACCTCATCAAATCTGAAGGTCAGCACAGATCACAAGGAAAAACGTTGCGCGCTTTAGCTCCTTAAAAAAGCTGGGAAATGTTGTGAAATTTGCGTGGTCTAATTGGGATTTCGCAGGCGTTAAATTCTGTAATGCTTGACCCTTTATTTTTACAGAGCTGTCTGTTTTCCGTCTTTTTAAATATCACGACTATTTATTATTTTCAGAGATAAATAATCACAATCGGTGATCACACGTAACTTTAATGAAAAGTATCAAACCTGTTTTGTCAGAAAGCCGCAAATGAAATGCAGAGAATAAAAACATGGTTCCCAATTTCCAGCGTAATTAACAAAGTTAGGAAGAGCGATTATGGTGTTTAGCGATGGCTTCTAATGTTTTGAGACCGTCAGTTGAAGATATTACGTCAGCATTGAGTTGTGGGACATTCGAAATATTCAAAAAGCCACAACATTATTTTCGTTGACACTATATTAATTCTCAATCTTTCATCGGCAGATTATAAGTGACAGACTTTGACTTGGATACGGTGTGCTTGAAGTCAAAATCAAGAGTGCCTATGAGGAATTGAACAAATTAATGTGATATAAAATAGGATTATTAGTTAAAATAGTATAGATAATAGGGCCGGTCCGATGGTGGTGAGCTCACAGACAAAGGACAAAGGAATTCAACAAAGCCTGGCTAGAAAGGGGGAGGGTAGCCTCGTGGAGAGAATGGTGAAAAGGATGCTGGGTAACAAGAGGCCCAGGATTGGAAAATGTAAAGAGAGCCAATCAGGATATATGTCCAGGTCAGAAGGTGTATAGAATGACCAATGGGAAGCTTGTATGCGAATCCTGATGTGATTCAATCAACATGTGCTGTGATTTATTTGTTCTCACCCTCACTAACGTTTGGGAGCTCTAGAAGACAGCTGCGTGTTCTAATGTCCCACGGGTGAGTCAGCCTTGCAAGCTGGTGGAAATAAAACAATAATTGATACCTGCAGATCCGTCTCAGATTTTATTGAGCCCAGACTGGCAGCAAAAGGATCAGGGATTGAACATTTGGTGCCGAAATTCGGGATTTCTCGAGATACTCGCCTCTCATCTTCGAAATCAGAATTGGACTGCTCTCGGAAGGGGAAAAAGGAAATGGACCCACGATATGAGTAGACAAATTTCGCCATACCGATTTACCTCTCTCTCGTATTCTGTTAACAGTCCAATCACTCGCATTTGATCAAGTAAGATCGTCTCGACGAAATGAAAGGTCAGTCTGGTGGATTAGAAGAATTGATTTCAATCGATGCAGGTACGACTGAGGATTGGAATGAGGTAACAATTCAGCTGGTGACTGATGGAATGTTGCCTGGTCAGTCAGTTGCATGTGAGTAGAAAATTAAAATTCGTTATATTAAATTACACTTTAATTCGGTTCAGGTCTTTAACAGGTTGATAGGATGTCGCAGAATCAGTTCAGTAAAAGACCGCTGATGAGATGTTTGCGGACAGCTCAATTCCGTACAATTATAATTGGCTAAGTTAAAATCTATTGTTGGAAGATGTGGGTGTTTTTTGAGTGAAACAAAGAATTGGGAGATGAATGGCCACTAGTGGGAACCAGAGACAAGGGGACGTTTCGAATCGTGTCTGAGAGCTCTCAGAAAAAAAGAGATTATGTTTTAATTATTTAAACAATTCCAATTTGTATTGTTTGGTTGGTTGAGATGAATGAAAGTATATTGATTTGAATTCATTTTGGTTGAATGGAGATCTCAAATTAATGAATGAGTCCGTTTAATAAGAATTCGTGCATTCCTAGTTTTTTATATGTTGTGTTTTGCAAAACGCAGTTGAACAGTTGAACTGTCTGTGGAAGTAGTTGAGTCGGAAATGTTAGGGACCTTCAAGCGGCAATTGGATAGGTACATGGATTAAGGTAGAATAATGGTGTGCAGATTAATTTCTTCTTAAGGGCAGCACGGTAGCATTGTGGATAGCACAATTGCTTCACAGCTCCAGGGTCCCGAGTTCGATTTCGACTTGGGTCACTGTCTGTGTGGAGTCTGCACATCCTCCCCGTGTGTGCGTGGGTTTCCCCCCGGTTCTCCGGTTTCCTCCCACAGTCCAAAGGTGTGCAGGTTGGGTGGATTGGCCATGATAAATTGTCCTTAGTGTCTAAAATTCTATGATTAACCTAGGACAAATGTTCGGCACAGCATCGTGGGCCGAAGGGCCTGTTCTGTGCTGTATTTCTCTCTATCTATATCTAACATTAATTAGGAAGTTTTGAAGTGAGATTTAAAACGGGGTATGTATTTTTAAGTTCTTAGATAATCAGTTATAATGATTAACGTTGTGGGAGTTAATTAGAACATAATGCTCAGGGAGCAAACAAAAAGCAAAGTCAAAATGTATAAATTGGGATTTGTAAATAATTAGTTGCAACTCAGCATAGTTTTGGCTGCAAAAAAAATAATTGTGGAATAATAGAACAATGAAATCTAAATTGAAATGTGAAGACTATGCACTCGGTGTCCACCATGTGCTCCTTTGTTTGTTCGGTGTGTTCCAAATTTGTTGAGATTTCAGTATTTTCTCTGGAAACTCACAACACCGCAAATTTACTGATCGGGGATTTTCATACAGCAAAGGTTATGGATGTTCTTTCTCTTTTTTTGGACTACATTGCAGAAGGAGCTTTAAGGAATAAAGATATTAGACCAGAAGTTAGACATAACATTATAGAGGGGGTGTTTGGCAATAGAAACGTTAGAGCCGGAGTTAGATTAGGAGAATTAAGGGGCCTCCCGGTAGCATGGTGGTTAGCATCAATGCTTCACAGCTCCAGGGTCCCAGGTTCGATTCCCGGCTGGGTCACTGTCTGTGTGGAGTCTGCACGTCCTCCCTGTGTGTGCGTGGGTTTCCTCCGGGTGCTCCGGTTTCCTCCCACAGTCCAAAGATGTGCAGGTTAGGTGGATTGGCCATGCTAAATTGCCCGTAGTGTAAGGTTAATGGGAGGATTGTTGGGTTACGGGTATACGGGTTACGTGGGTTTAAGTAGGGTGATCATTGCTCGGCACAACATCGAGGGCCGAAGGGCCTGTTCTTTGCTGTACTGTTCTATGTTCTAATTACTTGCAGTAACAGGAAATAAGAATCTGATGACTGAAAGATTTAATAAAATTAAGACGATGAAGGAAAAAAATAGGATATTAAAACCAATTGATAACAGAGAGGAAGTGTGGGTGAAACAACCGAATAAAACCAGAGGAAAAGTAATCAGTGTGGCTGTGACAGGTAAAGACAAAATCATAAAAAATGTGGGGGAACATATAATTGAATTAGAGAACCATGGCGTCTGGATCAAAAGAATTTTAAAAATCTGGTCAAATTGAACAATAACAGAGAAATTATGATACTCCATAGGCAGCCAATGGGCAATGAGCGTAGGAACGTAATCAGTAAAGAATTAAATGTATGGAATGAAAGATCAAGGGCAGTGATTAATGGCCCTCAGTTTAAAATGATTCACAGTGAGCGTGAGGAAACAACATGTCAGGGCTGTGGGGCATTTTGTCGCCCCATTGTTTGGACAGGTTTTAATCATATGAAATACAGGAGACTCTCAGATACTGGGTATTCAGGATTATTGATAATGCATTTGCAAAGACAGCGATGGGCGATGCTGCAGCCGCCAGGGAGATTTGAGGCATTCAGTTTTGCCATGATTGTTTTGTGAAATATCAGGCAACTTTAATGATTGAGGTTTGTGACCACAGGGTAGATTTTGAATTCAAGAAGTGTCAGTGGAAGTGAGATGGTAGATTAATGACAACGTGCAATTACTGAAACGATAATTTGGCCGACAACAATGTGACTCTAAATGGCTGTGCCAGCTTGTGGACTTCTGGTATCGACTCGTGAGGAAGTGCGTAGTTTATGCTGTTGGGATGACCTGGGGGAGTAAAATTAGCCTAACAGTGTTAGAGACAGTATAACCGAAATGATGCCATGCCACAGGATAGATCATATCCCCAATTCGCTTAGATAAGGGAAAAATGAATGTTTCGGTGCGGGTGTCAGGATGCCAGTGAACTGAAACCTGTTAGCAGCATCAATATGACAGATGATACAGTGACATTTTATGTTCGGAACTTATCGTGTCACAATCAGAATTAAAAAACATTGAAGTGGATGCAGTAGCAATATCCAAAATGTATCAGGGGCAGTTTCGAGCTGATTGAATCACTGAGTTAGAAAAAGAGGAATAGTGGCAATAGAAATCCTGGAGATGGTACTTCTGAATATCCAAGCAAGGATAGGAAGATACAAATCAAGAAATAGGGCCCTCTCCGCCTTTGACCTGTTCATTTGAGTTTCAGATGAAGCAACAATAATACAGATGAAGAACCTAAACAACACTCCGAAAAAGAATGTTTCAGACAGTTTGGGGGGGCGGGGCGGGGGGTGGGGGAACTAATGATACAATTGACCACATATTTGAGGGAATTAAATTATAGAGCCCGGAATAAAAACCTTACGGTTCAGCAACAAATCAAAATATCAAATTATTACTGAATAGTGAAACCTCCGGTCAGACATCTTTAACTGGACGTTAGATGATCGGCGATCTGTGGCCTCCAGGAGGGGGGTATTACGTGGTGGACTTATTAAGGCTCTCGGCAGACAGCAGCGACTGACGAGGAACCCCCGTTTTTTATATGACAATAGTGTAAGAATCTTGGCAGCTTGTTGCCGCGATGGGAGATTGTAAACAATGCAGCAACCAATATAGCTTTGGAAAGTATAACAGTTATTACAGATGACATGTCCTTTAAGTTGTTTGGGACTGTTATGTATGGATTCAATTGGGTTGTAACCACAAAAAGTTAACTCTATTAAGTGTGCGAGTGGTGTTCTAAAAAAAACCGAATAATGGCAAGTATACAATTCATGTATACTTGCTCTGTTTCACAGAGACATGGCTCACCCCCGCCTCACCGGACTGTGCCATACAACCTGAAGGCTTCTCTATTCACCAGGCGGACCGCACGGCATCTTCAGGCAAAACGAAGGGTGGAGGGGTTTGCCTCCTCATCAACTCCTCCTGGTGCTTGGATGTGGTGACCCTGGCGACCTACTGCTCCCCAGACCTCGAATACCTGACCGTAAAGTGCCGCCCATACTATCTTCCATGTGAGTTCACTTCAGCCATTATCACAGCGGTCTACATCCCACCCCAGGCAGAAGTGAGGAAGGCGCTGGATGAACTGTACACAGTCATAAACAGCCAGGAGGCCCTGTTCATTGTGGCCGGAGACTTCAACAAAGCCAACCTCAAGAGTGTACTGCCAAAATTCCACCAGCACATCTCCTGTACCACCCGGGGCGACAACACTCTTGACCACTGCTACTCAAAAATCAAGGGAGCCTACCGTTCCATCCCCCGACCGCACTTTGGGAAATCAGACCATAAGACTGTGCTCCTTCTCCCGGCTTACAAGCAGAAACTCAAGCGGGAGAATTCAGCTAAGAAGATTGTGCAGTGCTGGTCTGAGGAGACAGAAGAGCTCTTACGTGACTGCTTGGAGACAGTGGACTGGTCCATATTTAAGAACTCAGCGACTAACTTAAATGAGTATGTCACCACCGTCACAGACTTCATCAGCAAATGTGTGGACGACTGCGTGCCAAAGAAAGCAGTACGTACGTTCTCCAATCGGAACCCATGGCTCAACCGCGAGATTGACTCCCTACTGAAGGACAGATCTGAGGCGTTCAAGGCAGACGACCCTGTCCTATACAAGAAATCCAGGTACGACCTCCGCAAAGCCATCCGAGATGCCAAGAGAGAATATCAAACTATTATGTATTCGCATGTACTTTCTTGAATTCTGTTCAATTCCCTTTTCTTCCCATGTACTGAATGATCTGTTGAACTGCTTGAAGAAAAATACTTTTCACTGTACCTCGGTACACGTGACAATAAACAAATCCAATCCAATCCAATCCATGCTGTAAGGAAAATGATAACGGACAAAAGGGGTTTGAAGAAACCTGAGCTATTGTCTCATGTAAGCCAGGGCCGGCAAGCTAACATGGTTCAGTACAATGTTTGACGTTAGTGTAAGGAAGTCAGGAATAGAAACAGGATCGGTTGAAGCTCCTGCAATTAATAAAGCAAGATAATCAGTGGATGATACATGATATAATTTAGCATTGCCATGAGAAACGTAAAACACTTCCTACTTTACAAAAAACCCTGTGAGGGATAAAGACCTTTTGGTCGCTGATGGACTGAGTTGTGTGCTGTTTCTAAGGGATATGAGGAAGCTTTTTACGGTGCTGCTACCCCGAGGTAGTCAGATGCCTTGGAGGTACTGGAACAACCGGAAATGACTATTGTGTTGCCTTCCTGAGCGGCGACAGCTATGGTTCACGGTGATTGGACTTGATGAAAGTACATAACAAAGGGTCTCTCGGCACTGGTCTGCGAGATGGATGCATTTACCATTGATTTCCGTGCACAGTTTACAAATCATGGCATATACATACGAATGACAAGGCTGAGGGATAGTTGCTAGTCAGTAGAATTATAAGAAGGATTAATCCTAAGGGCAACACGGTAGCATTGTGGATGGCTATCTATCTAGTCCGATTTAGCTGAGAGTTATCTCTCATAGCTCGGTCATGGGGTTTTACCTGTTGCATGGATTGATATTGCTTGTTATTGTAATTGTATACTTTATAATCATTGGATGCCTTAATATGTGTTGTACGTTGGCTATGGCTCGGATGATGCCGATAAGCTTGGCCCATCATTATTCACCAAAGAAGACATCCCGTTACTGATAACCATCACACCAGACGGAAGCTGAACGAAGAGCCAGAGGCTGTAAAAATGTGATGAGGTGTTTATGTATGGAATACCGACTCAGTTAAGTTCTGATAACGGGCCTCATTTTATTGGACAGATTAACAAGGAGTTCTGCTCCCAGTTGGGCATACGCCAGCAGTTACACTGTGCGTACAGACCGCAGGCGGCTGGGTTGGTTGAGAGACACAATCAGACCCCCAAAACTAAATTGGCTTAAATAGGAGCGGACACGGGACTGACATGGCTTAAGTTGCTCCCCGTTGCCCTCTTCCAGCTGTGGGACACACCTGCAGGATCGGCCTGGCTCTCTCCTGCCGAGATCTTTTACGGCAGGCCCATTAGAACACCCTGGAACCTGCCTGTTCCCAGACTGGTCGAGTTTCACCATATGACTAAAGAAAGGACTAACTATGTTCTATCCCTCACTGAAGACCTCAAGGAACTCCGCAGCCTGTTTTGAGCGGCTCACCTGTCGCTGTCTCCATTACATAGCTTGCTTTAAGTGCAGCCTACTAATTATGTCATGGTTAAGAACTGGACTCGGAAGGGGTTGGAGCCACAGTGAACGGAGCCCTTCCAAGTTCTCCTTACCACTCCCACTGCATTTAAAGTGGTGGGGCGGACTACTTGTGTCCACCTCCACCACTACACAATGGTCGGTCACCAAGCTGCTCCTTCTCCCAGCGCTTTTTTACAGGTGTGGAGCATGGCGGGTTGTGCTGTCCTCGGCTTCGCCTCATTTGGAACACCGTCTGTACCTGTAATCCCTACCAAACTACAAGGACATTCCACTTATGCAGAGGTGACGTTCTCCGATGCCCCATGTACGAGGGCACACTATCGACTCATGGAAGTTTATCAAGTTAAAAGACAATGAAGGGCTCATGAAACACTTATATCGGTCCCGGCGTTGGGACAGGAACATTGCATGGACATTGCCTTGTTTTGGAGCAAATGTACATTTGATTTTGGATGTGATATGACTGGTGCCATAAAGGTTAAATGAGACCGTGTCGGGGGGGGGGGGGGGTAGGGAAAGGTTGTAGGGGAGAGGGGAGGAATAGCAAGAGGACGGAACGAGTAAGACGGGAGGCACGATGAGAACACAGGTTATCAGGAGGTATACTTACTTCAGTTAGGACGCAGAACGAAGGGAACCTGGGCAGCATGAATCGCTTCCAATAACTCTAAGACCACATGTATGGCCAGGTACAGGTTGTCTACTACCCAAACCCCGCATTTGTGTCTAGGTTATTTTCCGTCTCACCACTTTGGCGAACTCCCCGAAACGCTGGCTCATTGTCAGAGTTCCGAGCCACCGCCCGAGCAAGTCACTCTTCTTTACGATCCGGGTTCGGCCCCACCAGCTATTTGCCTTCCCCTCTCTCGGGATAATTCCCACTCACAATATGATAGGCTTCAACGGTGGAGGGCGTATATAGCTAGCCCCTTCACTCCCAATAGAGATTCCCGGTCGTGCGAGAATTGTTTCAGCAGTGTGGGGTACGGCTGTTTACTGGTAGAGATGCAAATGAATATAACATGTCTGTTCTCCACTTGCACTGATCCAAAGTGTCGCATAACCCTGACATCCGGTCAATGCATTTGTTACAACGCCACTTGCGACCCGCTGACGGCAGGCCTCTAGCTCCTTTGTAGCTGGGCGAATGTCCCTGATATCACTGTGGGAACTAGGGCTTTCTACATAACTAGGAGGCCCGAATGGGCGTTCCGAAGCTGGATGAACTGGGCTACTGGGGAATCCCTACTCCACCAATATACTGATTGTGATGCTAGCCTGTATACGGAGCGAGGATATTATTTTCAATGGCACAGCGACCAATGTTTTGTCACCCCATTTCCACGACGAATTGCTATCGGGACTCTCGTCCCCTGCCCCTCTGCGTGGATACTGCACCACCAGTTGGAACGCTGGGCAGGTTCAGTTATTTGTGGCCTTCCCATCCTGGGCAACGAATCTTTGAGGGCCCTCAGGGCAATAACCAAGGAATTTTCTCAACTGCGGTTGTTTGCCATGCAAAACCGGTATGCACTTGACGATCTCGCCTGCATCTTTGTGGGCCTGGCCATCCTTAAATGCGTGATGGGTAAAATGGGTAAAATGTAGTGTGCGCTGGAACAGATAGTCGCCCATAGAGTCTTGGCTGTTAGGATCTACGAGGGTGCAGCGGACGATGGGGTGCTGCAATAGGATTTAGAAATGCAGCAACGAGTTTTCTTAGCTGAGGGGCAGTAGCTGCGGCTTGGAGCGATAGGTTATCATGAAATGATAAAAGGAGGAAATGAGGAATTGTACAAATGAATGTATATAAAATAGGATTATTAGTTAAAATAGTGTAGATAATAGGCCGATGGTAGTGAGCTCACAGACAAAGGACGAAGGAATTCAGCAAAGCCTGGCTAGAAAGGGGGAGGGTTGCCTCGTGGAGAGAATGATGAAAAGGATGCTGCGTAATAAGAGGCCCAGGATTGGAAAATGTGAAGAGAGCCAATCAGGATATATGCCCAGGTCAGAAGGTGTATAGAATGACCAATGGAAGCTTGTGTGCGAATCTTGATGTGATTCAATCAATATAGAACATAGAACATAGAACAGTACAGCACATAACAGGCCCTTCGGCCCTCAATGTTGTGCCGAGCCATGATCACCCTACTCAAACCCACATATCCACCCTATACCCGTAACCCAACAACCCCCCCCCTTAACCTTACATTTTTTTAGGACACTACGGGCAATTTAACATGGCCAATCCACCTAACCCGCACATCTTTGGACTGTGGGAGGAAACCGGAGCACCCGGAGGAAACCCACGCACACAGGGGGAGGATGTGCAGACTCCACACAGCCGGGAATCGAACCTGGGACCCTGGAGCTGTGAAGCATTTATGCTAACCACCATGCTACCCTGCTGCCCCAAATATGTGCTGTGATTTATTTGTTCTCTTCCTCACTAACTTTTGGGAGCTCGAGAAGACAGCTGCATGTTCTAAGGTCCCACGAGTGAGTCATCCTTTCTAGCTGGTGGAAATAAAACAATAATTTATACCTGCAGATCCGTCTCAGATTTTATTGAGCCCAGACTGGCAGGAAAAGTATCAGGGATTAACACCTATAGGCATGGGAACATGTGGGCCATCTACTGCTTCCACTCCATATTTTCCTTTCAAATAAAAACACAGCAAAGAAACACTGCAGGCTGCATTCTTCGTTTCTGAGACTATGGGTGGGATTCTCTGATTGCCAGTGCCGAAATCGCATTCAGCAATTGGCTGGAAAATCCGCTGAATTCGGAGGCAACGCCGTTGTTCAGGTTCACCTCCCCCCCCCGCTAAAACAGCGTCATTACTAACTGTGCGGTACGCCGTTGGGACCGCCTCAGGAGGTCATCTGAGACCCTTGCCCAGTGCTCCCCCCCTGTGGGCCGACTTCCTGATGGCGTGTGCTCACAATTTTCTGTGACCTGAATGGCGATTGTGGAATATGTCCAGTTGGTGGGGGATAAAGGGACTGGTCTGTGGTTTTCCAAGTGTGGCGAGTGTGTCACAGGGAGGCACAGTCAGGCACGCCTGTTCCACCCGCTGCCAGCGACATGTGGTATGACGCAACCGCTGCAGGTTTCTCCACCACGTGGCGCCAGATTTCTGGTTCAGCACGCTGTCGGAATTCTCCGTTTTGCTGGCTGGTTAATGAGGATTACCGTTGTGCAGCAGCCCCATGGAATCAGGAAACAAATGGTCTGCCGGCAAAAGGAACATCCCGATGGCGTGGAACTGAGAGCCTCATCTGCAGGTAAAGCCGGGAGCTTGATGTGACATGGCTACTACCCCCCACTGGGTGAAGCGTTAGTCCGGAGGCGGCGCCGACCTTTTGGTCGAAAGACTAGGAACATGCTGTGGACATAGCCTCTTAAATGGGGAATCCAGCCATTTGTGTTGACACCGATGCAGAATTCGTGGAGTTCTGCGAAAGCAAATCTGACGCCGCACATTGATCCATTGGCTTAGTGTTCAGGAGCTAGCAATGGTGCCATTTAGAACGCAACCGATGCTAATGAGAAACTGACGAATCCTGAGACTTCTGGTTGACACTCAGGAGGCTGCCCTTCGTACATGCAGCTGCATATACACAATTCACTCCCAACACACACACCACTCCAACCAACAAGATGCAAAAGAGCAAGGGCAGCACGGTGGCACAATGGTTAGCATCGCTACCGACGGCGCTGAGCAACCGGGTTCGAATCCCTGCCCTGGGTCACTGTCCGTGTGGAGTTTGCACATTCTCCCCGTGTCTGAGTGGGATTCACCCGCACAACCCAAAAAAGTGTAGGTGGATTGGCCACGCTAAATTGCCGCTTAATTAGAAAAAATATAATTGGCTTCTCTAAATAAAAAAAATGGAAAAGCGCAGAGTAGATTGAAGGTTATTGGAGAGCGAGATTCAGGCACTCCTCTATCCGATGGACAAGAGGGCACTGACGTTGTAGGAAGGACGCTGATAGCCGGCGACATTGGCCATGCCTGAGTGCAGTTGGCAAAGTCAAAGAACAAAGAACAGCACAGGAGCAGACCCTTCGGCCCTCCAAGCCTGCAACGACCAAGCTGCCCGTCTAAACTAAAATCTTCCACTATTCGTGGGTCCGTATCCCTCGATTCCCATGTACTCAAAATGGTCCTTTAACGTCAACATCGTCCCTGCTTCCACCATCTCCTCCAGCAACTTCCAGGCACCGTTACTCTCTGTGTAACAAAACTTGTCTCGTACTTTTCCTCTAAATCTCGCACCTTTAAACTATGCCGTTTCGTAATAGTGGCTGGTTTAGCTCACTGGGCTAAATCGTTGGCTTTTAAAGCACACCAAGCAGGCCGGCAGCACGGTTTGTTTCCCGTACCAGCCTCCCCGGACAGGCGCCGGAATGTGGCGACTAGGGGCTTTTCACAGTAACTTCATTGAAGCCTGCTCGTGACAATAAGCGTTTTTCATCTTTCTCAATTTTCATAATTGACCTCTCGATCACTTAGCACTGTGTGCAACATCAGAGGGACGGGCCAGAAGTGTAGCAAATCATTACCCCTCAACATCAGGGCAGTTGGGTTGAGTAAGCAGAACTGTGCTCCTCCCACGAACCCCCATACCACCTTTCCACCACACCTCCATAACACCAGCCCCACAACAACGTCTCCCTGCACCACCTCGGCAATCAGCAACCCTCAGCCCCACCCACAGGCTCACTGCACCGTCTCCTGGCCCACGGTCAAATCATACATCCTGTCTTGTGTCTAGCAGGATATGCTGAATTTACTACGAGTTCATCCTGTTTCCCCCTCCCACTGCCAATGCCAAGCCCGCGAAACCGGTGAGTCGAGGAGAGATGAGAGTAGCTCTGATGCCAGCCCTCCGCCAGATACCCATGAGACCCTGAAACTCGAGTGGGTGGATTATACAGATTTCCCATCACAGCTGCCTCCATAACAATCCACCAATCCAGAGACACTCTCCTATGTTAAACACTTTAGTAATGAGGCTCCTGGGATAGTCCCTGGTGTGCACATCACAGCTGATACAGTACAGCAGTAACTCCCAAGGCGGTGGAAGATCAGTGAGGAGGCCGAAGCCAGGGACTAGCTGGTGTCCACATGGGTTTTGGCTTCTGCAACGGACAGTTGCATAATAATAGATATGTAATCGCAGAAAAGCATCTGCCTGAGGGGTTGATGGTGAGCATCAATTTCCTTCAGGTGCAGGTGGCACCTGTCCCTGGTACATCGGGGGAAAGCGGGCGGAACAGGCCGCCACGATGCTGTTATCCGAGCAATATCGAGGCCGGTCAACCCAGAATACGCCCGCCAGCGGAATACGCCCCTAATCCAAAATACGGCCACGTCGCAGAGCGGAAAAACTGGAGGCCGCCTCAACCCCTGTGGAGCCGTCCAGTGAACAACCTAGATATAGCGTTAGGGCCCTTAAGACCAGAAATGTAGACATCAGTTACGACAGCACCGGTGCAGGCACAATTAATTTAAATTGGTTAGTGCACAAACAGGGTAAGACTTGTACACATTAGTCATGTGTTACCACTGGTAGTGCCTATCTCGGTGCTCTATTAGAAGGGTGTGAAGGGTGTGTTCATCTGAGCTTGCCAAAGGAGGGGAAAATGACGACATATGTGTGCCCCGGTATTCACACCCAACCCGCCCCCCCCCCATCCCACTCCGCGACCATGTCACTACAATCACATTAGGGAATCGATGGGAGCGTGAGATGGAATGGGTAGCTCGCCTTAAGGGTTTACCCAGGAGGACGGTAGAAAATGCCACTGTGTGAAGGAGGCAGACAATGGCAGATGCTGCGGAGCGCCAGAGCTCATCGCAGGGTAGGTTTTCAGTATCCTCCAACCTATGGCTAATCCAGGGCCAACACCGCATAGTGCGGCAGTCATGTATCTAGAATGGAGTTGCAGGTGGCAGGTGGCCAGAGGAGGCGGGAGTGTTGAGGGGATGCGCTGTCCGTTCCCGATCCACTTACCTCCCCCACTCTCTCCCCCCCCCACCCATTATTGGTCCACCTGGAGCCGATCAGAGCGTCCCTGGCAGCTTCCTCGTTCGTCGCCTACTGGTGTTCCTTCTCCTCCTCCAGCACGGCAATCTTCTGCTGTGTGATGTCATGGAGGACACGACATGCCGCCAAAATAATGGCCACCCTCTCTGCATCATATAGGATGGCCCCTCCGGACCGGGCATGTGACTTGGAAGAAGAAGCACGGCTCGATCACGCTTCTGGTTGGTGTATGGTCGTTTCCGCAGCAGACGGAAACGCCCTAATGATAGGTATCATCTTAAAAGGCTCATTCGATAAACCCTGTCATGCAGAGGCCAATCGCCCATCTGAACGGAGTCTCCCACATGCCAGGAATCATCGAATGTGCCAGGATGACGCATTATACACCGGGTGAAGCGCACAGAGTTTAATGATGTGCAGGTCACGTTCACATATCAGCTGCACGTCCATTGAGTAGTGCCCATTTTGGTTTTTGCCAAGTGACCTGTCATCCGTAGGTGCTCGTAGGGGAACATGCGTTCTGTCGATTACCCCTCTCGACATTGGGCATCCGTCAACGGGGCGACCCTGTTGCCCATTCATCCTGCTCGGCTTCCTGCACACTGAAATCGATATATTGAACAGCCTGATCATGCAGAGCCTCCGTGAGGGCGCAGATGCACATGTGCTCAGACGTTTATAAGATCGTGGACAGTCCACACTGAGCACTTAAATGGATCCCGTAGCATAAATGTTCACGGCGAATGTTACCTTGACGGCCAGCGGGAGCGATTATCCTCACGCATCGCCGCGCGGTGCCAACTGTGCTATAATTTTGCAGATATGTTGCACTGCAACTCCGCTCAGGCGAACTCCTTGATTGCACGCCCGGTCCCGCCGGTCCTCAAATGGCAGACGCTGCCGGTACATTGAGGTGTCAACTGGTGTGCCCTTGTAACATCCTCCCTCTAGGCTGGTGGGAATCTGGCTCTTCATCTGAGTGGCTGCCACCTGTCCCTCTGAGGAACGTTCCTCTGTTGCGTGCTCTGCTGCTGCAGCTTCCTCCTGCTCGAGTCACTGCAGCTCGTCCAGCAGCAGAGCTTCGCCGATGGCTGTGGCGACGAGAAAGCAGGCCATCATTGCTATTTGAACCACAATGTCCATTGTTTGCAGCAGATGAAAGGCCAACATGTTGGCATGGTACCCCCTAGGCCCCCGGTCCCAGCCACGTGCAAGGGTCACATAGTGTCCGCAGTTGACACTACGGGGCCGATCCCGCAGCACCACACACCCCCCCTCCCCCTCATCAACCCATCTCTAGCCCCGTCGTTGAAAAGCACGCTATGGATGTCAGGCCCTGGCGCCTGTCCCTGAAGCCAGTGCGACCGTCCGCAGGCAAGACACTTGCCAGGGTTTCGCGCTGATGGACGAATCCCGTGCACTTGTCAGGGCTACTGTGGGAGGTGTGCTGATTGGGCCGCTGGCGGGTGGCGGCAGTTTCGGGGGTCAGTGTGCCAGTGTGTGATTGGGGGTTATGGGCACACATACGGTCGGTTTCACTGCATAACCAGTGGACAAAGTGGGTGGCCATCGTGGTGCGCAGCAGATGGCTGTCTTGCAGGCCGTACTAATGGCAGTAAGGGACGTAACACCGTCCCAGTCCCGTGGGTGGTCACTCCGACCATGGGGCACTTTCCCTGCCTCCCCTCCCACCCCGGCCCGGGCAGCGCAGCCATACCGGCTTGTATCTGGCCTGGAAGCCCACAGTCTTTCCTATCTATCTCCACCTCATCAGCCATGGCACCGGTTTTCCTTTTCACCCTTTCTCTTCCTCTCTCTCTCTCTCTCTCTCTCTCTCTGTATATATATATATATATATATATATATTATATGAACTTAGAGAAATCTAACTTTGATGGCATGAGTCGTGCATTGGCTAGTATAACCTGGCAAGGGATATTTAAGTTGCTGATTGTGGACAGGCAATGGCAGGCATTTAATGGACACTTGGGTCAACTTTAAAAGGAATAATAAGGAATATTGTTAAAGTCAAAGAAATAGCCAGAGAAAAATCACCAACCCTGAAGACCGGGAGATAATTAAAATTCAGCAGGGGGGGGGGACAAAGGGTTTAATTCGAATACTGGAGTAAGCTTTCAGGAAATATAAATAGAAACTGCAAAAAGCGTCGTTTGATAAGTGCAGCAAATAAAAACTCGTGAGACAAATATATTACCCTCACAATTTGAATCAGGTGAATTCATAATGGACACGAAGAGATGGCAGAGACCTTGAACAAATAATTTGGATATATCTTCACTAACGAGGAGAAAAGTCATCCGTAAATACGAAGGGACAGAGAGGAGGACATGAAGGAGGAACTGAAGGAAATCCTTATTCGTCAGAAATTATATTGGGGAAATTGTTGCGTCGAAAACCAAAACGTTCACAGGTCCGGTGGGCTGCAACCCAGAATATCTATGATGGTGGCCATGTGAATAGTGCAGGCGTTGCTGATTACTTTCCAGGAGTAGATAGACTGTTGAAGAGTTCCAGCGGGTTGACGGGTAATAAAACCGCACTTTTAATTGGTAGGTTGGAGAGATAAAACGGGTAACTATAAACTGGTGAGTCTGACATCGGTGAGAGGAAACATGCTGGGGTAAATTACTAGGGATGGAATAACTCAGCATTTGGCAAGCGGAATCAGAATCGCTGCAACTCAACATGGATTCACTCAAGCGAACTCATGCTTGATGAATCTTCTGGAAGGTTTTGAGCATCTGACCAGTAGAGTGGACAAGGGTGAAACAGTGGATGCTGTGTGTTTGTACATTCAAAAGACGTTTGACAGGGTCTCCCACAAGCAATTAGTGAACAAAAAGAAATATCATGATATTGGGGCTAATGTATTAACGTGGATAGAGAATTGTATGGCAGACAGGAAGCAGAGAGTGTACAAAAACCTGTCCTTTTGAAAGTGAAGTGACTGGTGTTAATAACGTTTATTGCTGACACATGTCGGCGTATTTAACAATGCAATGAAGTCTTATGAAAATCGCATACTCTCCATATTCTAGTGCGTGTTCAGGTACAATGAGAGAGAATTATCAATATCCAATTCACCCAACAAACACATCTGTGGGTACTAGTGGGAAAACAACGAACACCCGAAGGAAACCCACAGACACAGGGAAAACGTTCAGACTCCACACAAGCTGGGTACAAAAGGCAGTCACACAAGCTGGGTACAAAACCCCGGTTCCTGGCGCTGTGAAGCAACAGTGGTAATCACAGTGCCGCCGAGCCCCATAGTGAGGTAACACAGGGCTCAGTGCTCTGACTCCAGCTGTCCACAGTATACACTGATGATTTGGACGGAGGAAGTGTGTGGAATGATTCCAAATTTTCACTTGGCACTAAGCTGGACGTCATGTGTGCTGTGAGGAGGATGCAAAAAGGCCGCAAGGTTAATTGAGCCGGTTGGCTGAGTGGGCAAACACTTGACAAATGAAATATTGTGCGGGTAAATGTGCGATTATCCAGCTGTTTGTCAAAACAGGAATGTAGCTTATTATTTGAATGGTCGCAGTTTATGGAAAGGGTAATTGCAAAGAAACCTGGGTTTCATATATTTCCTCAGGAAACTAAGGAAATTCGGCATGTCCACATTAACACGTACCAACTGTTACAGATGCACCACAGAAAGCATTCTATCGGGCTGCATCACAGCCTGGTGTGGCAACTGCTCGGCCCAGGACCGCAAGGAACTTCAGAGAGTCGTGAATACCGCCAAGTCCATCACACGAACCTGCCTCCCATCCATGGACTCCATCTACACCTCCGGCTGCCTGGGGAAAGCGGGCAGCATAATCAAGGATCCCTCCCACGCGGCGTACTCACTTTTCCAACTTCTTCCATCGGGAAGGAGATACACAAGGCTGGGAACACGCACGAACATACTCAAAACAGCTTCTTCCCCACCGTCACCAGACTCTTAAATGGCCCTCTTATGGACTGACCTCATTAACACTACATCCTATATGCTCCATTCGATGCCAATGCTTATAAGAACATAAGAAAATAAGAACTAGGAGCAGGAGTAGGCCATCTGGCCCCTCGAGCCTGCTGCGCCATTCAATGAGATCATGGCTGATCTTTTGTGGACTCAGCTCCACTTTCCGGCCAGAACACCATAACCCTTAATCCCTTTTTTCTTCAAAAGGCTATCTATCTTTACCATAAAAACATTTAATGAAGGAGCCTCAACTGTTTCACTGGGCAAGGAATTCCATAGTTTCACAGCCCTTTGGGTGAAGAAGTTCCTCCTAACCTCAGTCCTAAATCTACTTCTCCTTATTTTGAGGCTATGCCCCCTTGTTCTGCTTTCACTCGCCAGTGGAATCAACTTGCCCGTATCTATCCTACCTATTCCCTTCATAATTTTAAATATTTCGATAAGATCCCCCCTCATCCTTCTAAATTCCAACGAGTACAGTCCCAGTCTACTCAACCACTCCTCGTACTCCAACCCCTTCAGCTCTGGGATTAACCTCGTTAATCTCCTGTGCACACCCTCCAGTGCCAGTACGTCCTTTCTCAAGTGTGGAGACCAAAACTGAACACAATACTCCAGGTGTGGCCTCACTAACACCTTATACAATTGCAGCATAACCTCCCTTGTCTTAAACTCCACCCCTCTAGCAATGAAGGACACAATTCTATTTGCCTTCTTAATCACCTGTTGCACCAGTAAATCAACTTTCTGTGATTCATGCACTATGCAGTTACATTGTATTTCTTCTGTTGCCCTATTATGTATTTTCTTGTATTTTCTTGCTATTTGTTTAATTCCCTTTTCTTCCCATGTACTGAATGATCTGTTGAGCTGCTTTCAGAAAAATACATTTCACTGTACCTCGGTACACGTGACAATAAACAAATCCAATCCAATCCAATCCAGTTTCAACAGGTGGTGAGTAAACCTAATGGCATGCTGGCCCTCATAGCAAGGTGATTTGAGTAAAGGAGTTGGGACATCCTGTTGCAGTTATGCAGTGGCTTCGTGAGGCAATACCGCGAATATTATATGCAGCTTTGGACTCCGAGTTTGAAGATGGAAATTCTTGCTTTTGAGGATATCCAGCGAAAGTTCACCAGACGAAACCCCAGGAAGACAGTTTTTCCATATGAAGAATGGCTCGAGTGACTGGCCTTCTAATCACTGGAGTTTAGAAGAAAGAATGAAGATGCCATAAACCATATACAATCCTGATGGGACTGGACAGGCTCGACGCAGGAAGAAAGATCCCGCTGTTGGGGACGTCCAGGACATGGGCCAATGCCTAATAATACGGCGGAAACCATATAGGTGAGATGAGGATGAACATCATCACGACGAGTGTTGTAAACTTGTGGAACCCTCGACCGCAAACTGCTCCTGGTGCCAGTACGTTCGATATATTAAAGAGGGAGTTGGGAGTTCCACTTGTATCTGAAGAGGTCAAGGGTTATGGAGAAAGAGCGGGCCGTAGGACACGAAATTTATATGTGCAGCAGTGATCATAGGAATGGTGGTGTAGGTTTCGAAGCGCCGCAATGGCCTACTTTCTGATCTGGATATAGGATCTTACTTCCGTTTACAGAAGTTACTAAGTCTTCATGTGTGTCCTGCTAGAGCGCCATGGGTGGATGGTTGGCATGGGCCAGTAATAATAGAATCATTACTGAGGTTTAAACTTACAATATCAAGTAGATCAATCCTACATCTTGCATCAATAAAGTTAGATCTAGAAATTATGGTCCTTACAAATAAATCCAATTCGTCGCGGAGCAATATTCCGCTTACAGTTAAATCAAACACGTTTAATTTTGCAGCTGAGTGATGGTGATACTTGATGTTTTAAACGTAAGCTCTGCACAGTTGGTGTATTCTATACGTGTCACTTTTAAGCAGCATGATGCTGCATTCCACTCACCATCAGGTTTGCAACTTTCAAGGGCTTCTGAAAACGAAACATAATAACAAATACAGTGTAATGCAAAGCCAAATGTTTGTTCTCAGGTGTGATCAACACATGCCACTTTGCTGAGTATTGAAACAAAATGCGGCATTCAGCATACAATCCATCCCTATTTACCTGTCTGTGCTTGTTGGAGTCTTCTCTCTTTCAAAACAGAAACAAGAAATTTACAACAATATTAAAACTATTTGCAAACAAGCTTCTTAAATTTCCGAACGTGATCCCACGTAACTAATGATTATCACGACAATTGTCACCGCGATCCACCTTGACAGATTTTTGTAGACTGGCTGGAGTGAATGATGCATTACAGAACATCAAGTGGTTTGACTGGTTTAAGATAAGTCAATGTGAAACTACTGCGTGGTAACAGGTAACCAAATAAATAGACAGCAACTACAAACACTAGCTAATTATTCTAGAGCTACTGATAATACATCAATCCATGAACGCGACTTTACCCAACTACCCTGTGGCACAGAGTCACATGGTAGGTTTACACTGCCACCTGGTGGTCGAAGTCTTGTACAATATTATATACATGATGTGGAGATCCGGCTTTGGATGGGAATAAACACAATAAGAGGGGTTATAGTCACAGGTTAAAGGTAACAACAGGTTTGTATTCAAATCATATCTTTCGAGCGCTGCTCCTTTCTCAGTAATGAAGAGTGGTTCCAGAAATATATATATAAAGAGATAAAGTCAAAGATGCAGCACGATACTTTGAATGCAGGTCTTGCAGGTAATTAAGGTCTGCAGGTCCAGTAGGGAGCAACTGTAGAGAGGAATAGTCATAGGTTAAGAAGTGTGAATTGTCTCAAGCCAAGAACAGTTGGTAGGATTTTGCAAGCCAGGCCACTAGGGTGGCAGGTGAATGTATTGTGCCACGAAAACCTAGGTCTCGGTTGAGGCAGGATGCACTTGTTCAGAACTTGGCTATAGATCTCTGCTTGCCGATTCGGCTTTGTCGTTCGATCGTAAGGCCACCTCGGGAACTCTGAACTGAAGAGCAAAGGCAGAATGCCCTTGACTGCTGAAGTGTTACCCGACTTGAAGGGACATTCCTGCCTGGCGATTGTGGCACGATGTCCGTTCATCCATTAGCGCATCGTGTGCATAGTCTCGCCAATGTACCACGCTTCAGGACATATTTTCTTGCAGCCTATGAGTAGACAACGTTCGGCAAGTCGCTAGAGTCTGTACCAGGTACCTGGTGGGTGGAGTCCTCACGTGAATTGGTGGATTCCATTTCAATGATCTGGCACGCCTTGCACAGATAGCCATGCAGGGATGCCTGGTGCGTGGTCGCTGTTCTGAAGGGTGTGCAGTTGCTGCAAGCAATGGTCTGTTTTACATTGCGCGTGTTGTTTGAAGGCAAGTAGTCGGGGTGAGGCGATGATATTGGCAAGATTTTCATCTTCATCAATACTTGTTGAATGCTGAGAAGAAGATGCTGCAGCTTCTCCACTCCAGGAAAGTATAGGATGACGAAGAGGATCAGTCCGGTTGTGTCCCGTGATCGTCTTCTGAGCAGGTTGATGTGGTTGTTCACTGTAGCATGTTGGAACTGTTGATCGATGAGCCGAACGCCATATCCCGTTCGTACGAGATCGCCTTTAGCGTCTGTAGATGTCTGTTACGCTCCTGCTCGTCTGAGCACATCCTGTGTATACCGACGGCTTGTCCAAAGCGTATGGCGTCTTCAATGTGTTCAGAGTGGAAGCTGGAGAGTGGAGTATCCCGAGATTATCCATGGGCTTGCGGTAAATCTGAGGTGACCGTCCTTCATGGAGACGAACCTATTCATAATGCAACCAATTCGGAAGACTAGTCCATGGTGAGTCAGATAGTGGGATGGAGACTTATTGGCTGTCATGGTGTCTATTTTCCAGTGATTCTTCACATGGGTCCAAAGGAAAAAATGTCATCGAGTGTATCTGGTGTATAACGCCCGGTTTAAAGCTCCTGTGGCGGTTGAGAGGTCTTGTTCAAATTTGTGCATGACGATGTTGGCACATTAAAATTGAGAATTTGGTCCCCATGGCTATTCCGTGTGTCTGGATGAACAACTTGTTGTCGAAGGTGAAGAAGTTTGATCCAGAATGATCACATCAACAACGTATTGATGGCGACAACGCAGAATCGCTGAGCAAAAAACTCATGGCCAAGTTCCTCGCACATGAGTAACGGCCTCACAACCGAACTTGCAATCATGTTTCATTATATTCACTCCCCCATCTTGTCGGGCCTTGCAAAATCCTACCAACTGTCCTGGTTTGAGACCATTACACCGCTTTTACATGTGATTATCCCTCTCTCCAGTTTCTCTGTATGGACCTCTAGATTTAATTACCTGCAAAGACTTGCATTCACAGGACCGGTATTGCATTATTGACTTTTTCAAGATATATGGATTCTGGAACCTACCTCTTCATTTACCTGACGAAAGAGCAGTGCTCCCAAGATAGTGAAGCGATACAAACCTTGTTGGGACTTTAAACTGGTGTTTATGTCTTTTCACAATGTTGCATAGATCACTGCTTATGCATATCATCACATCTCTTTCCTTTGAACATGTAATTAATTGCATTCATTAGCTAATTTTTTACCATCCAGTATGAACGGCATACAGAATTACATCTTTAACTATTTAATGTCTGTCACAATTCCAGACTATCAGATTTATGTCTTAACCTTGTCCATCTTCTGAGTGGCTGCTAAACTTGTGAAGTTAATTCATCCTCCTTTGTAGCTGTGGATGCTGCAATCATCTTCTTTAGATGTCCTAGGGCTATAAACCACTTTCGCCTTGCGTTTGTTTTAAAAACGATTGCCCAACTTTCAGCAGAGCTCTTCTGTTTCTCCTTAAGACAACACCTTCATACGTAACGATGAGATATGAATTTGTGCCTGCTTGTGCCAGTACCTTTGCATGCTACGATAATCCATTCCCTTTGGAATCGTGCAGTCTGACTGTGGCACCTGGATGCAATAGTTGGAGTATATAGGCTGACCTATCATAAAATCTCCTTACCTCATTTTTTGAGAGATCAGTTGCCTCTCTCAATTATGGTTCACTAATTCTTGAGTAATATGGTGCAATGTTGTTCTTACGTGCCTATTCATCGCCAACTGAGCTAGCGAAAGCCCGCTGAAAGGTGGTGCAGAATTCTATTTCTGGAGCGCAAGTTAAGTGTTGTCTCAGGTAACAATTGCTTTTATTTCGAGTGGCAGGACGGTGGCCCAAATGGTTAGCATGCTTGCCTCACGTCGCTCAGGTCCCAGGTACGATCCGGGCTCTGGGTCACAGTCCATTTGTATTTCGTACATTCTCCGGTGTTCGCGTGGGCGTCGCCTCCACAGTCCAAAAGATTTGCAGTGCACGTGAATGAGCCACGCTAAATTGACACTTAATTGGAAAAAATTGAATTGGATACCCTAAATTCATTAAAATATCTGCTTAACGATATTATCGCCCTCCTCAGCCGTTCCGTTCGACACAGGATCCAGAAGACTGGAGGTGACTTGTTTCAAATCGTGCTGTCGTGCAATCTCTGTCCACTCATACCTATCCAACAGGGTCAATTATAGCCTCTGACTAAATTTGGTATCCCGTGGCGCGCGAAAATCTCTTCAACATGCTGGATTACACATCTCCCCATGGGATTTGATACCTGTGCAATTTCCGTATAGTTCAATAAGTAGTCAATGACTAGAAGTTATTCCTTTCCATTGAGGTAAAATAGATCCATGCCAACCTTCTGCCACGGAGTTGTGACGATCGCAACCATTTGCATCGTCTCTGCTTTGACGGCATTGAAACCATTGATGGGTTTCTTAATCATCAGTCTTCACTTAAATGTCGTGGGTTATCCCCGGCCAATAAACTGCAGCCCTGGATCTGAGCTTGGACTTTTCTATTCCCAAGTGCTCCTCATTGAGTTACGTTGTGATAATTTCCATTAATTATTGTGGAATCATAATTATTTGTTTTCGAAGCAAAACCATTTGCATAATTTAACTGAGCTTGTTCATTACATGAACTTCAGCAAAAATCTTTGTGCCAACCCCGTGGAAATATGTTCTCACCTTTTGCAAGACTTTGTTTGGTGGTTTCCTCCTTTCTTAGTTTTGACTGCTCAGATACCGACAGCGACTCTGTGGCAAAGATAACATTCGCTTGAACGTTCTCCTCCAACTGGTGTGTCGCTGCTATGCCTGCGGCTCTAGATAGTGTATTAGCAACAAGGAGAGTATTTCCCGTTGTGTAAAGCAGCTCGAAGCGGTGCAGCTTTATGATCATTCTCTGAATTCTAGGCGACATCTCGTCAAGATCTTTCTTAATTACTGCGACCAGTGGTCTGTGGCTAGTTTACACTATGAACTTTGGAAGACCATATACATAGTCATGGAACTTAGTAACCCATTAACACCATTAACCCCATTCCTTTTCATACCTGTGTTACATATCAAACATTGATCTGGATCTTTAAGCTACTAGAAGCAGGTGCCATCCAGGTCTTACTGCTGTAGGAAATCACTCAAACTGTTCATTGATGAGTCTGTCGAATGTTTCGTCTTTTTGCAGTGTCGAAAAACGTCAGGACTGGTGCTGTGGTCAATTATACTTACAAATCTTCGTATTCCTGCTCATGTCTTCCAGACCATTGGAATTTTGAGCATTTCTTGATAGGTTATCTGAGCTGCGCAGTCTTAGGTGCATCACTGAGAATTAATTTGGCCAGAAAAGTTATGATCCCTAACATTCTTAGCGTAGCTTTTTTAAAAATCGTTGGGACTTGGCATCGGCAAGTTTGTCTTCATTTTATCTTAATCAGGATGATTAAGTGATGCTGTTCACACCAATTTGACATTTAATTCTGTTCTACTTCAAGCCACTGTTTTTAAAGCTCCTCACGATCCTGAGAAGCCTTTTGGCATGTTCTTCCGGTGTTGATTCCGTGATCTTTATATCATCGACATCAACTCGGAGTTCTTGAATCCTTTTCACTATTTGCGGACTGGCAGGATGGACAACCTCTGAAGCAGAAAGGACGCCACATCGTTGCGAAAGACGCTATCTCTTCCCAACGGTTTGTTGAACATACATAGGTTTGTGATTTGTTTGTCTAATTTAAGTTCCAGAAGCTTTGTGACTCGTCAAACGTAATGAAGCATGTTGCTTTTGCCATCACGCATGTTGTTTTATCCCTTTTAGGTGGAGGACAATATTCTATTTTAACGTTGAGGATCCACACGGATCCGTAGTTCTCAAAATACGTTTCTTTACACAAACCACAGAGTTTAACCAGGATGTAGGTCATTATATGGGTTTAATTACGCTTAAGGCTGTCATTCGTCCGAGCTCAGACTTCAATTTGTCTCTCAATATAGCTGGTAAATGCCTCGATGCATGAATCTCTGACTTTGTGTTGTCCTTTAATTGGATTTTGTACCTGGAAAATAAAGTGCCAACGCCTTGAAATATCATGGAAATTCCTTCTGAATGGAATGTGCCGATACACCTTGTCTGGTTACACTGCTGTCTGCCGTGTGAACCTGCTTAACGAGATGAAGTTCCTCACACGCTTCTACACCAAGCAGAGATTCCGCAGCAATAATGGAAAATTTAAAAATGTGAATTCGCTTGTTCACATTCTCATCGAGCTCGCTTGATCCTCACGTTGTAGTTTCATTTCCGATCTAGTTAGATAGAGATAGAGAAATACAGCACAGAACAGGCCCTTCGGCCCACGATGTTGTGCCGAACTTTTGTCCTAGGTTAATCATAGAATTTTGGACACTCAGGGCAATTTTTCATGGGCAATCCACCGAACCTGCACATCTTTGGACTGTGGGAGGAGTGCCCGGAGGAAACCCACGCACACAGGGGGAGGATATGCAGACTCCACACAGACAGTGACCCAAGTCGAAATCGAACTTGGTATCCTGGAGCTATGAAGCAATTGTGATATCCACAATGCTACCGTGCTGCACTTAAGGAGAAGTCAATCTACACTCCATTATTCTACCCTAATCCATGTACCTATCCAATAGCCGCTTGAAGGTCCCTAACGTTTCCGACTCAACTACTTCCACAGGCAGTGCATTCCATGCCCCCACTACTCTCTGGGTAAAGAACCTACCTCTGACACCCCCTCTATATCTTCCACCATTTATCTTAAATTTATGTCCCCTTGTAATGGTGTGTTCCACCCGGGGAAAAAGTCTCTGACTGTACACTCGATCTATTGCCCTGATAATCTTATAAACCTCTATCAAGTCGCCCCTCATCCTTCTCCGTTCTAATGAGAAAAGACGTAGCACCCTCAACCTTTCCTCGTAAGACCTACTCTCCATTCCAGGCAACATCCTGGTAAATCTACTTTGCACCTTTTCCAAGCTTCCACATCCCTCCGAAAATGAGGCGACCAGAACTGCACATAGTACTCCAAATGTGGCCTGACCAAAGTCCTGTACAGCTGCATCATCACCTCACGGCTCTTAAATTCAACCCCTCTGCTCATGAACGCTAGCACACCACAGGCCGTCTTCACAGCTCTATCCACTTGAGTGGCAACTTTCAAAGATCTATGAACATAGACCCCAAGATCTCTCTGTTCCTCCACATTGCCAAGAACCCTACCGCCAACCCTGTATTCTGCATTCATATTTGTCCTTCCAAAATGGACAACCTCACACTTGTCAGGGTTAAATTCCATTTGTCACTTCTCAGCCCAGCTCTGCATCATATCTATGTCTCTTTGAAGCCGACAACAGCCCTCCTCACTATCCACAACTCCACCAATCTTCGTATCATCTGCAAATTTACTGACCCACCCTTCAACTCCCTCATCCAAGTCGTTAATGAAAATCACAAACAGCAGAGGACCCAGAACTGATCCCTGCGGTACGCCACTGATAACTGGGCTCCAGGCTGAATATTTGCCATCCACTACCACGCTCTGTCTTCTATCAGTTTGCCAGTTTGTTATCCAATTGGCCAAATTTCCCACTATCCCATGCCTCCTTACATTCTGCACAAGCCTACAATGTGGCACCTTATCAAATACCTTATTAAAATCCATGTACATTACATCCACTGCTTTACTTTCATCCACATGCTTGGTCACCTCCTCAAAGATGTCAATCAGACTTGTAAGGCAAGACCTACCCCTCACAAAACCGTGCTGACTATCCCTAATCAAGCAGTGTCTTTCCAGAAGCTCCGAAATCCTATCCCTCAGTACCCTTTCCATTACTCTGCCTACCACCGAAGTAAGACTAACTGGCCTGTAATTCCCAGGGTTATCCCTATTCCCTTTCTGAACAGGGGCACGACATTCGCCTCTCTCCAATCCTCTGGTACCACCCCTGTTGACAGCGAGGACGAAAAGATCATTGCCAACGGCTCTGCAATTTCATTTCTTGCTTCCCATAGAATCCTTGGATATATCCCGTCAGGCCCGGGGGAGTTGTCTATCCTCAAGTTTTTCAAAATGCGCAACACATCTTCCTTCCTGACAAGTATATCCTCGAGCTTATCAGTCTGTTTCACCACTGTCCTCTCCAACAATATGGCCCCTCCCGTTTGTAAATACTGAAGAAAAATACTTGTTCAAGACCTCTCCAATCTCTTCAGACTTTATACACAATCTCCCGCTACTGTCCTTGATCGGACCTAACCCTCGCTCTAGTCATTCTCATATTTCTCACATATGTGTAAAAGGCCTTGGGGTTTTCCTTGATCCTACCTGCCAAAGATTTTTCATGCCCTCTCTTAGCTCTCCTAATCCATTTCTTCAGTTCCCTCCTGGCTATCTTGCATCCCTCCAGCGCCCTGTCTGAACCTTGTTAACTGTAGTGTCTGAACAATACCGTTATGTTTGTTACTTGCGTTTTAATTCTCAGTTTCTTCAAATTGATGAGTTTAACCCTTGCACCTGTGTGGAGTTTGAATGTTATTAATGTAAAATTAACTATTAATGGCACTGTCCATTTGTCTTTTTGATCATTTGCTTTTCATTCACTATTGCTGCAAATTGTCCAGCCAGCATTTTCGTTTGGCCTAACTTGACTATCTTGCTCTACATGGAAATTATTTCGAGAAAATATATGTTTTTGAGGCACACTTCATGAATTGTGTTGATAATCTTTGGTTGTTCGATTTTTTTCCTGGAAAAACATTGTATCGCAAAATGATTTCTGCCGTACAGTTCGTAAATACCTTTCCAAACGCTGCACCTTGGCGTGTCGAATGTAGTTTGCCGCATGATGGGCATGAAATTTAGGGTTGGGCAAACCGATGAAAATTACCATCTGGACTGGAAGTATGTTTTTATATTCGAGTGCGTCACCAGACTAATAGTGTGTCTGCCTGTTCTAACTTCGCGCCAAAATGTAGGAAATTCAATATGCTGATCTTCTTTGCTATAAGCTCACTAGCGTGATATATTTTGAGAGCATTGCCATGTTGAAGCCCTGTTTCTCTCAGAAGCCTCTCACGTACTTTATGGTTTGCAGTATTGGTTTTAACAGTACGTTCTCATTGCCAAAAACAATCATGCCGAAGTCATTGTCAGAATGTGATCACACGTCTTCCCACTACTTCAGGAACAGGCAGACATCATGCCTTTTCTCATCTACTCCATCCCAATTCGTATTTGAGGTGGCACACGTCACATGGAATAGTCTGTGTGAATTGTGTCACTCTGCAGTGCATGCCCCGTAGTATACCACACTGATGTTACTTTTTTAATGGGGCTAATCGGCTTCGCGCAACAAAAGGAACAACAGAGCACGAGCATTTGTAAAGTACTGCTGCAGCAGGCTGCTTTTTTGCCCAACGAGTCTGCACCGATTCTCAGAAAGCGTATGCTCGCCATATCCACGTATCACGACCTCACCTCCACATCTCTGTACACTAAAGGATAATTTAGCAAATTGCACTGTTGGAGGAAAGCGACTTGCTAGCACCTGTCGTTGCATTCATGCAATTCATGCATTCGATGCGCTCAACTGTCTTCGCCTCTATGGATGAGAGTCCGTGCAAAGTATCTGCTAATTCCATCGATTTGATTTCAGACAAATATTTCAGCTGAGGTTGTTTACTTCAATAAGTTCGAAAAAGATCAAGTTGCATTTTCGCAGCATTTTTACTTAAGACAGCAAATTATGAAATCGTTCTACTTGTTCCACACTTTCGTTCATTTTAAACAGTCAATAATCTGTTCCAACTAAGAAATTGTAATTGTAGATCCCTAATTCGACTCCCTAATGTTCGGCGATGAATCACGCTGTTATCATCTATGAGGCTGGGCCAACTTGGAAAATCAGTTCGTGCAGTGTATTTTTATGATTGTGTTTCGTAATACTGTGTTGAATCGGATGTCACCCCAATGGAAATAAACAGGCCTGTTGTCGTGAAAGTGGTATTAACGATAATATGTTAAATTAAATAATAGAGAAACTCACACGAACATGACTGGCCTGCTTGAAGGCAATATAATACCATTCGAACAAACTAAACGCACACACAGTTTATATAGAAAGTTTCCTCTGTTCCAAAACATATCTGTGGTCCCTCAGAACGTTAGTATTTCGTCTTTTGCCAAATAATATGCACACGAAATGGACTTATATGTCGAAAACACCATATACTTAACACATAATACGGAGATGACAATAACGTCAGGAAAATGCACAGCAAACCGAATAAAAGGAGAACAGTATAATTATCAGCAGCTAAATTTTTCGACAAAGGATATTTACTCTGAAATTACGAAGGTTTTCTGAACTGCATTGGCTCTAATACGTAGAGATTGTTAGAGGTAAAACTACCTTTCTTGGCTGTTAGATGTAAACCGATCTCCCTTGTTTCTGATTCAGATGATAATTATACAATTTTCCTTTTATTCAGCTATCGTTTGGCTTTCTGTTCATGCCTTTACATGATAGTTTGGCATTTGAACACATCTCTGAACCTCAAATCGTCTAACTAAGCTTTGCTTCCCGAAGATACGATTGACGTCTGATTCTTTACCGGAGCCTTATATTCTTCTTACTGGGTAAGTCGTATCTCATCCTCCATTTTGACCAAGCGCTACTGATTTCGCTCGACATACATCTACCTGTCGCTGGGCGGACTGGATCGTTTTATGAAATGAAAATGAAATGAAATTCGCTTCTTCTCACAAGTAGGCTTCAAATGAAGTTACTGTGAAAAGCACCTAGTCGCCACCTTCCGGCGTTTGTTAGGAGAGGCTGGTAAGAGAATTGAACCGTGCTACTGGCCTACCTGTCGCTGGGCGGACTGGATCGTTTTATGAAATGAAAATGAAATGAAAATCGCTTCTTCTCACAAGTTGGCTTCAAATGAAGTTACTGTGAAAAGCCCCGAGTCGCCACCTTCTGGCGTTTTTTCGGAGAGGCTGGGAAGTGAATTGAACCGTGCTGCTGGCCTGCCTGGGTCTGCTTTGAAAGCCAGCGATATAGCCCTGTGCTACGAGGCAAATTCTTGAACAAAACTATTTCGGAAAGGTGCGTATTCTGAGCTATGATATAAAAGACTCCACTAGCATACGCTTGTCATCCTGGGCACGATGCTGTACAAATTATTCTACAGGATCTCAAAGCTGTTAGCTGACCTGCTTCTTTCAATCTTGCATTACTCGACTTCAGTTCTGAAATATCATAAGTACCATGAGATATTTGGTCCAACTATTCAAAAGAGGTCATATTTTCTTTACTTTATTATGCCCGTAATTCATTAATGTCAATTAATCACATGCGTAGTGGTGTCATTTATGCGAACAATCCCAGAAAATACTAAATCTTAATTTGAATATATATCACAATGAGCACTCTGACAATAGTAAGCACATTTGATTTGTTTTTATTGATTTTGCTTGTGAGTCAAGTATTAACCAGGTAATGAATAAGAACCTTTTTAGCTCGTTCGAAACAACGTTATGGCTTAATTTACTTAGAATTAACAAACCATATTGGGCACCTGAATAAGGGGAACATGCGTTGCCAATTTGACACAATGTGGCATCAGTGTTCTCAATCTGTAAACTTGTGGCACAAGCGAAGCAGGCAAACATCACGTTATGCCACATTCTGGTAGCTCTCAATGTTACTCTGTTGAAGTTATTTGAAACTCGGTGTATTTTACGTTTCCTTAATTATACATTTCCATTATGTTTCTTGTTACTTGTTGGCGGTAAAAAAAAAACGAATACCAGCCATTTTGTCCGCCGAGAAAATTACTCCTTCTACAACATCGAGGAAGCTACAATATGCATCTCCGTTTAATGATTCTGACAAATACAACGCCAATCATTCGACTATTTGTTTAACTCCTAAAATGTATGCGTTGGGAGAAATAATTTTAATCAATCGTTTATTGGGCACGTAGGGTTAGAATTGTCGTCATCACACAGGTAATTCGAAATAAATCGGCATTGTATACAGCTTTGATGCCAGGAAACATTATGGAAAAAATATTGTCCTGCCGTGGAACATGGGTTTAGGAGGTACATATAGGCCAAGGCTCTAACGAGGGAAAAGTATCTGATCGGAATTAATATGAAAAATCAGTTATATTTATCACTTAAGGTGTTAATGAATTCTCTATCAATTTCAGTTACACACGCACGATGTTTAGCTCCAATTGCGCTGCAGAAAGCCATACCACAGAACACAGAACACAGAACAGTACAGCACAGAACAGGCCCTTCGGCCCTCGATGTAGTGCCGAGCAATGATCACCCTACTCAAACCCACGTATCCACCCTATACCCGTAACCCAACAAACCCCTCTTAACCTTACATTTTAGGACACTACGGGCAATTTAGCATGGCCAATCCACCTAACCCGCACAGCTTTGGACTGTGGGAGGAAACCGGAGCACCCGGAGGAAACCCACGCACACACGGGGAGGACGTGCAGACTCCGCACAGACAGTGACCCAGCCGGGAATCGAACCTGGGACCCTGGAGCTGTGAAGAATTTATGCTAACCACCATGCTACCGTGCTGCCCCTAGGCAGCAGTTTGCTGTTGATAGAGCCCAGGAAAGGCGGCGGCGACATATGGTGATCTTCCATGATTGCAATTACAATGGGATCTTTTCCTCAGGCATACTGGTATCAGGAACGAAGACATAAGCATACATAATTGTTATTGTTGTCTGCATTATTAGTGGACCGATTATAAATTAGACGAGTCAGACTTGCAAGTGCTGATATTCAGTTCCTTATAATGGGGAGCCGGTAAATAATATTAGGAAAGAGCATGGTCGTGTGTGTCTTTGCATTGATTGGAGATTTAATTAAATATATATCCATCGTTCGTGTTCGCGAATTGTTCTCGTATGCTATGCATGATGTGAGTCTAATTGATAGTCACGATTGGACAGAAAACTACGAACAAATTATTGGTACATTCTAAATTCTTGCAACCCCATTTCAAGATATAACTCTTGGGTAGGATTATACATCGGCCGACGCTGGAATCGGGAATTGTGATTGCGGAAAGAATGTGAGGCGAAAATCATGACGAACGTTGGGCGCCGACAGATTACCGTGCACCAGTGTCTCAACAGCGGCGTCAATTAATTCTAATCTGCATATACAGTCAACGCCGTTGGCCTACCTTTAGTAGCCCTGACAATGCAGTCTCTGGGACCACATCGATTCTCTGCGTCTGCTTAGATGAATTGCCAACGGTCTATTTCACATCTGATTTCAACAATCGGAATCTGGCAGCCGAGGAAGAGAGAGAGGGGATACAGAAATTTACCAATATCGCCATACTGTGATGAAAGTCGTGCCGCTGGCTCGGGGATCTGCCAGGGCCGGCCGGATTAGTAGCGGGGGACGGGGGGACGGGGGGGGGGACGGCGGCAGGAGGTAGGCCGTGAGGTCGGGGTATGGAACAACAGTCCCGCAGCCTGCAAGGCAGTCATGCTGCTGCGTCCACTACTCACTGCCCACTATGAATTCATGCCATGGGTCTGATGACTGCGTTTCAGTCCACCTCCATAAGCACCCTCTAAGCCCAGCTAACCTATCAACAGGATGGGCGTGCTTCAGCGCAACCAGTGCATCCTATTTGCTGCGAAGAGTGTGTGAGAGAGTGTGTGTGACTGGCTCTGGAGTGCAAATCCAGATATTGGCTTAAAATACACCATTTTCATTGGAATCGCTCGTGTTACACCTGACATCGGTGTGACCGCATGAACGGTTGCAAATTATTGCGGGACAGAAGCCAATTTTGCTGTGGTAAAAGACCACCAATTTTGTCTTTTGCGTATTCTCTGAAAAGAGGTATTCAACCATCTTTCAGAAGGCGGCTCATGACCCTTGATTGGAAAAGACTGAAGGTTGCTCCAGCGCAGCTTTCACATAATTTATTTAGTGCATTTTACTTTTAAATAATTTGGAACACATGCTACGGGGAGAAAAACGTAACTTATCCTGGAAACTGTTCGCTGGTATGAAATTGAATTTCTGGTACCGGACAAATACTTTTCACAAAAATGAACGTATTTTTAATCACATTTCTACGGATAAACACTAACATTGACAGATCGTTTGGTGTGCGTTTCATTGAATTATTGTGTGCTGGACAGATAAAATTTCTAGATCAATTCATGCTAGACAAAGGTATTTGTACGTGTTGGGTTTTGTTTCAATCTTAACTGTGATTCTATTGTGCATAGTGCCTTCAAAAATAAATAGGATCGACTGTCCTTCCTTAAGAAATGGAGTGAAGATGCCGGAGTTAGATTGGGGTGAGTAGAATAAGAAGTCTTACAACTGCAGGTTAAAGTAAATCAGGATTGTTTCAAATCACTAGGTTCGGAGCACTACTACTTGCTCAGGTGATTGAAGAGCTATGTTCCACTCAGATCTCCTCTGGCGAGGAGGAGCGTAACATACATCTACAGACACAGAAAGATGCCCTCGGAACAACGGGATATGGCGCTTCACTGATCGATCGAGCGTTCCAACGCACCACGGCAGAAAACCGCACCGACATCCTCAGAAGACACACACGGGACAAAACCGACAGTGTGCCTTTCGTCGTCCAGTAATTTCCCGTAGCCGAGAAACTACGACATTTTCTTCGCAGCCTTCAACATGTTTTTGATGAAGACGAACATCTTGCCATGTCATCCCCACACAGCCCACTACCTGCCTTCAAACAACCACGCAACCAGACACAAACCACTGTGTGCAGCAAAACTACTCAGCCTTCAGATCAGCCACCACAATACCATACATCCCTTCCATTGAAATCTCTGCAAGACATGCCAGATCATCGACATGGATACCACCATTACACGTGAGAACACCACCAACCAGGTGCACGATATACTCTACCTCGTACGCTGAAGGAAAAGATATCTGGAAGCATGGTGCAATGGCGAGACTATGCAGAGGCTGCGACAGAGGATGAACCGACATCGTGTGACAATGACCAGGCAGGAATGTTCCTTTCCAGTCGGTGAACACTACAGCAGTCAAGGGCATTCAGACTCTTTCCTCCGGGTAACCGTTCTCCAAGGAGGCCTTCAGGACGTCCGACAACACAGGATCGCCGAAGACAAACTAATAGCCAGGTTCTGCACACATGCGTACGGTCTCAACCGGGATGTTGGATTGATATTGCATGGCATTCACTCCCTCCCCCACAACCACCTGGCCTGAGCTTGCGAAAATCTTACCAACTGTCCTGGCTTGAGACAATTCACACCTCTTTAACCTTGAGTTGTTCATCTCTCTTGATCTGTAAATACTTAATTGCCTGCAAATGATCACATTGAAAGTATTGTCTGTCATCTTTGACTTTGTCTCCATATATGTTTCTGAAACCGACCTCTTCATTCACCTGAGGAAGGAGCAGTGCTCCGAAAGGTCGTCAATTGAAATAAACCAATTGGGCTTTAAACTGGTGTTGTAAGGCTTCATATTGCAGAAATTGAGACTTGGTCGCATGCAGATTTTTATAAACTGGAAATATTTCAGTTGCAGACTGGTAATAAGGGAGTGAATTTCACTCTCATCTGCGGGGGAAAAAAGCCTATACAAGCAGGATCTGCAAAGAGAAACCCTTCCTAAATAACGAATAACACTTCAGTTAACTAGGGAACTGGGACTGAAGGAATACTCTTGGCGAATGTGTTAAAGCAAAGAGACCACGTTATTGTTCATTAAAAATCAAGGAACATCAAACAGAGTGTACTGAGCAAACTGTCAATTGTATTCTGATATAAAGCGGGACAGCAGATTATGAGGTCAACCTGATGCAGTTTTATTGGAGTCTGGGGAATCGTGACTGAAAGCAATGGGGGCACATTATCAAGACGTTGATGTTCCCAATACTGCAGTGTACCTGTCAATTGTAATTACAAACGCTGAACAAAGCATCTATTACCATTTGTTAATGTAAATTAACACCTTCTTGATACAACAGCAATAATTTCATTGCATACCAATTAAATCAGTAATGGCTAGAGTTCCAGTCGTTTAGGAATGGACAAATAGAAAGCAAGATCGTTGCAACTCGATATTTCTGAAGTTCTACATATTTCCCTCTTTGTTTAATTTACTTAAAGTGTTGTTCCGTGAACTTTTTGTAAGATTTGATTGTCTGCGATTCTACCTTTGTTGTCGACAGTAACTTACACGCCATTACCACGCGTGAAATGAACATTTTTATTCGGCATATTTCAACATGTTAAATGGGAAAAGCATTATTTTTTCCAAGATCTTTTACGACCAGTTAGTTATACATGCATGCCCGGACAACCTTTCAGAAGGTGACAGTGTTGTAAACATTCATGAAATTGAAACGTAATGCCATCATCTGTGGCCGAGGAACCAGAACGTGCCTAATGTATAAAATATCCCCGGTATGCCTGCAAAAAAGAAAAAAGTGGATGGACGATTACTCTAATAAGGACATACAATGATCAATTGCTGACGTTTTGTGATAGACGAGCCGTCCTATTCCTGGTCACAACGTTCTTCATCATTCCAAAAAAAAAACAGGCTATTGCCAGTATTCTTAACATGTTCGGAGTAATCGAGATTAAGAAGAAAATTCCTACCAGTCTCACACGTTTTCAAATGCTTTTTCTATAAAAGTAATGAACAAATATATTTTCCATAAAATGCACTTTTTTCAGCGTATTTCAGATAATGTATATATCCACCGTTTCACGGGCGGTTGGCAGGCAGGTTTCAATAGTCAAGCTAACCACAAATCACAGGAAACAGAGAACAGAGATGCATTACGGTCAATCGAAACGGCACCGCCACGTGAAAAACACCTGGCCTAATTATATAATCCTATTGCTAAAACTTGCCCTTAGTTTGAATGTCACTATGTGACAAGTGTTCAACAGGTACTTTCAAATATTGAAGCCAACGCACTCTCCCTCGCCCTCCCAAGCGCGGAATTCTAGACCGCCATCACCCTCTGGCTAACAAGCTAAAAATGTCCTTGAGTCACCGAAACCAACTGTCCATCACCTTGAACATTGTGCCCCATTGTGACTACGCTTCAAATAAGGAGCACAGCTGCTCATTTTTCGCCCTGTCGATCCCCTTCATTATATTGTACCCCTCGATCAGGCAGCCCCTCAGCCTTCTCTGCTCAAAGACAAACAACCCAAAACTATCCAGACCAGCTTATAACTTAAATTTACAACTTTATCGTGCAATCACATTCTTCCTATAACGTAAGACACGAATTGCATATAGCACACCAGCTTTGGGCTCAGCAAAGTTCTTTACAAATCTAAAGTGACCTCTCTGACGTTGTAAGCCATCCCTCGGTTGATGAAGTCAAGTTTCCATATTGCCATTATCAGGCACCCTACTAACCAATCCTCCCGCATTCACTGATCCATGGGCGAACACACCAAGGTCCCTTTGTTCCTTGGAAACCTCCCAGTGCTGTTGAATACGTCCTCGTCAAACTTCCTCCATCCAGCGTGTATGATCTCACAATATTCAGGTTTATAATTTACTGCTACTTTCTCCCCATTTGGAAAATGCTGCCTATATCTTCCTGTAAACCAGAGTACTCAATAATGACTGCCAATCCCCCACAAGACCACAGATTATACGGAATTTGAGGACATCGGGCCATTAGGCGAATCGAGTCTGCTCCGCTATTTAGTCTTAGCTGATGCGTTTCCTCATCCCAATTCTCCTGCCTTTCCCAATAACCCCTGGTCCCTTTGTTAATTAAAAAAAGACTCCTGCTATAATGGCACTTATTGTCAAGCATTGCCTTATACAGCTTCAGAAATGCATCCATGCTCTTGTTGTCTACCCTCTCGACATTACTGAGAACATTACATTTGCCTTCCGAATTGCTCACCGCACCTGTAACATAGCCTCAAGCAAATCAGCCACCAAAGAATTCTAAATCTATTTGTGCTCAGATATCATCAGAGGTTTCCACTTATAAAATAGTCTATGTTTCGCATTCTTCTTCAAACGTGTATACTTCATACGTTTCCACAATTTATTAGATCTGCCACGTATTTGCAAATGGTGCTGGTCTGTCCAAGTACTCTTTTGCCCCCCGCACGCCGTCAATACCACCTGTTCCTCTGCAGATCTTTGTATCATCTACAAAATTGGAACAAAAGAGTGGCCTCAGTCCCTTCTACCATATTGTTAGTGAATATCTTGAAAATATGTCGTCCCAACACAGATGCTGAGCTCACTAGTCACTGGCTGTCGTCCTGTAAAATAGCCTATCTTGATTGCACCAGTCACGCAATTCTCTACCCATGACATTAGCTTACCTCTAACCCCGTGGACACTTTACTTATTCACAACCTCCTCTTCAAGACCTTCTCAATGGTGATCTGGAAATCTAAATAGGTCACGTCCCGTGGTCCCCCTTTGTCTAACCTCCGTGTTCCCATCTCAAATACACATAATAGATTTGTCACAAATTACCACCCCTTGACAAAGCCGTGCTGACTCCGTCCTTTTAATCATGTACTTCCAAGTACTCTGCTACCCATCTTAATAATGGACTCCAAAATCTCAACATGACACAAGTCAGCTAACCGGCCTATAATTAGCTGCTTCTGTCTCCCTCTTTTTACACAGTGGTGTTATATTGGCCACTTCCAGTCGACAAAGACAATCCCTGCCTGAAGTGATCCCTGAAAGATCTCCATCAAATGCCCCAACAAGCTCCTCAGCTTTCTCCATTAGAACTCCGAGCGTAGTCCCTGTTTTCCAGCTGATTGTTCCACCTTCAGACATTTCAGTTTCCCAGAAACTTCTACTTAGTGATAGACACTGCACTCACCTCTGCTCCCTGATTCTCATGATGTTCTAGTAACCCACTGGTATCTTCCACTGTGAAGAGGGATGCAAAGTGGACATTGGAGAGCCTTTTTCCTCGGATGGTGATGTCCAGTACGAGGGGACATAGCTTTGAATTGAGGGGAGATAGATTTAGGACAGAGGTCAGAGGTAGGTTATTTACTCAGAGAGTAGTAAGGGCGTGGAATGCCCTGCCTGCAACAGTAGTGGACTCACCAACACTAAACGCATGAAATGGTCATTGTATAGGCATATGGACGATAAGGGAATAGTGTAGAGGGACTTTAGAGGGGTTTCACAGAATGGCGCAACATCGAGGGCCGAAGAGCCTGTACTGCGCTGTAATGTTCTATGTTCTATGTTCTAAAGTAACTGTTTAGTTTCTCTGCTATTTCTTTATTTCCTATTAATTCCCTCTGCAGCCGCAGCTTCATTTTCCAGTGGTTAAACTTTTTTTCTTGCCTTTCTGTTACCTTTTCTATTTTAAAAAAGCTCGCTTACACTCAAATGTCATCTTGTCCCCCAGTATGTCTTTTTTGGTTTTTCGTCTTCTCCCTTTTGTAAAATAAATTTAGAGTGCCCAATTGATTTTTCCAGTTAAGGAGAAAATTAGCGTGGCCAATCCATCCACCGAACACATCTTTGGTTTGTGGGGTTGAAACACAGGCAACCACGGGGGGAATGTGCAAACTCCACACGGACAGTGATCGAGAATCAAATCTGGTACCTCGGTGCAGTTAGGCAGCAGCACTAACCACTGCGCCAACGTATTGCTCCTACTACGACCAAAAAGGGCTTCCGAATCGTCCGCCTTTACAATAATCCTCGCCAACTTGCATGCTCGTTCATTTAATTTTATGTTGTCCTTGTCTTCCCTCGTCTGCCATGAAAATATCACCACGCCTCATCATGTTTTGACGTGTCATAAATTCCTTTTCTTGGAATCTATTAGCAACATGGTTTTCCCTACCCATCTACATAAATCAAGTGCCCCATGATTAATTTAACATTATCTTCCTTATATGCATTTTCTATCTCCTGATATATTTTCTGCACCCCACCTTGACTGCTGCTAGGAGGCATGTATATAATTCCAATCGGGGTGATTTTCCATTGCGATTCATCAACTCTACCCACACAGATTCCATATCTTTTGATCCTATATTGCTTCTTGCTATCGATGTAATTTCATTTATTGCAAACGATGCAACTCCGCCCCTTCTACAAATCTGTCTGTCCTTGATATGACACATATAAGTTTTATCTGACGTTTGCTCTTACTTTTCACTAGTTACTTAACTTAAACGTTACAAAGTTATATGGGTTAGAAGAAGGTGATTTTTCAACGATCTTTAAAACGAGTTTAATCATGCTCTACAAACAGCTGCAGCTTGTGAATTAGTTTATTGGATTCTGGCAGTTTTCGGAGGCGAGTGTTGTACAGTATAAAAGTGGACAATCTTATGGTGCACACTTTGTTTACATTGGAATGCTGACTGGACTGCATTAGAGTGCTAAAGTGGGAATTCGGTGAGAGAGGGAGTTTGATGAGGAGGGTGCAATGTTCTCCTTTTATTTCCTACGTTTCCTCAAAGAGCGTGAGGAAAACCGAGAGTTGACAACGAGTGCGGGCAACTGGGATAAGCGTCGGAATGCGGAGTTCCAAATGTTTCACAGGGCAGCATGCCAGCTACATTCTGTAAAATAAGAGTTTTGTTTTGTTTGTTTTAGTTCGCGGACATTGCTTTCTTTGTATCAATTAGCAGAACCCCCAATTTTAGAGGGTTCACTTGAGAGAGACGCAGCAACGCATTTATATATTACTATTTTTAACGGCCTAACGGGTGTTCAATCTTTATTTTTTTATGTATTTATTTTTTGTCCGTTTAAATCTATTTGTGAATTCACATCAGATGGAATGAAAGCTAGACCATGCTCCTCCTGTGGGATACGGGTGATGAGGGAGGCCAGTCATGTCCCCGCTGACAACACCTGCGGGAAGTACACCCAACTCCACTCCTTGGGGATCACATTAGGGAACTTGAGTTTGATTAACTTCGGATCATCCGGGAGGCAGAGGAGGTGATAGAGAGGAGTTACAGAGAGGAAGCCACGACAATGGTTCATGTCAGAAATAGCTGGATTACAGTCAGGGGAAGGAAAGTGAACAAGCACACAATTCTGGGCTCCCATATGGCCCTGTCCCATCAAAACATGTATACCGTTTGGGATGCTGTTGGGGGAGGGCTGGGCGCTCCCAGTGGAAGGGAGTGAGGTAGGAGGCTAAAGCGCAGGACAAACAGAGTAGTAGTATCAAACTTGGTACCGGCGCAATAAACAAAAGCAAATTACTGCGGGTGCTGGAATCTGAAAGGAAAGGGAAAATGCTGGAAAATCTCAGAAAGTCTGGCAGCATCTGTTGGGAGAGAAAAGAGCTAACGTTTCTAGTCCGATGACTCTTTGTCAAAGCTCTGACAGATTTGACAAAGAGTCATCGGACTCGAAACGTTAGCTCTTTTTTCTCCCTACAGATGCTGCCAGACTTGCTGAGATTTCCCAGCATTTTCCCTTTCGTTTCGATGCTACGTACAAGTCAGGCAAGGAACAGAAAGCGAGTGCAGCTGAACAGGTGGTTGCAGATCTGGTGCAGGAGTGAAGGCTTCGGATATGTCGATCAGTTGGATACATTCTGAGGAAGGTGGAACCTGTACATGAATGACTGGTTGTACAGAAACTGGAGGGCCACCAATATCCTCTGCGGGAAGTTTGCTTGTGCTCTTCGGGAGGGTTTCAACTGATTCGGCAAGGGGATTTTAGCCAGAACTACGATTCGGCGGATCGGGTAGCTGTTCAACAAGCAGAGGTGGTATGCAGCAAGTCTGTGACGACGGAGAGGCAGTCTATAGCGAAAGCTGCATTCCGTGGGATTAATTAAAATGTGTCTGTGTCAAAGCAAGGAATGTCAAGAATAAGGGAGGATAACATAGAGCATGGATCAGTGCTTGGAATTACGATGTTATGGCCATAACAGAGACATGGAATTCACAGGGGCAGCATTAGCTCTTACATGTTCCGGGATTCAGAAGTTTTAAGAAGAATGGGGACGGAGATAAAAGAGAGGAGTTGGGGGTGGCACTGTTAATTAGGCAGTGCGCCACAGCTACAGAATTGGAGGTAGTCGAGAAGCTGTCTACTTATTCAGTATGTGTGGAAGTCAGAAATAAGAAACAAACACTCACTTTATTGCGAGTTCTCTATAGACGCCCCAATAGCAGGAGAGTTACGGAGGAACAGATTGGGAGGCAGATCCAGCAGAGATTTTGTCATGGGTGATTTCAAATTCCCTAATAATTATTGGAACGTCTTTAGTGCAAGTGGTTTGGATGGAGCAGGTTTTGTCAGGTGTGTTCAGCCAGAATTCCTGACACAATTTGTCGATAAACCGACGACTGGGAAGGCAATATTGGATTTTGCGCTTGAAAACGATGGAGACCAGGTGTCAGATGTCTCGGTTGGGGACCGTTTCAGTGACAACAACTCTTTGACCTTTAACATAGTCACGGAGAGAGTTAGGAACATATCGCGTGGATTGGTACTCAATTGGAGCACGGGAAATTACAATAGTGTTTTTCAATTTTTTTCAGTGACCCAATTTTAGCTCGCGTCCGACTGTTGGGAAACACGGCGATTGGCCTTCGCAACCTATGCTGACTAACCTTCGTGTCCCACGCCGGCCGATCTTTGTGACTCACGCTGACCGACCTTTGTGACCAACGCCGGCCAATCTTTGTGGGCCACACAGGGAGACCTTCGTGATCCACCATTTTCTCTTACCTTTATACTAAACGCGAGTTTAATTAGTCCTCACAATCTCACTCCAGTCAGGTTCAGAGGAGGAGAGGGCTTTGCGCATATTGTGAGCAGGATTCAGCCGGTTCCTCTGTGTCGTCGTCATCTTTTTGAGGACAGAAAATTAAAAATCGTACATATATCTCGCTGTGAAGAAACAAAATCAAGAGAATGCTTGTTTTATTCAGCTCCGTATACTCCCCAGAGACACTACTGGAGAGTGACGTTGTGACTCGTGACGTTTTGTTAATGTTTTGTCGAAGCTGAGGCGCAGATGTTTAGTCAACTTAATTTGGAGTCAGGCTTGCAAGTCAATTGATAGGGTCCTCACCAATGCTGTTGTCTTCCACGTGCCGCAATGTGGGGAACATGTACTAATATTGCAATTGCACTCGCAATTACCAAACTTGGAATTACTTTTGGAAAGCTGCAATTTCTCCCCGTGCCAAAAGCAGTCATCACTGCCGCTTTGCAAATTGAGGTTTAATTCATTTAGAATTGACAAGATGTCTGCAAGGTAAGGCGCAGTTAGCATCCAAGTTGCACCAGCAAACGAATCAGCCAAAGAGGTCAATTTCTCGAGGAAGAAAGCGTGGATTTCAGCCATCAGTTCATAAACTCTGAGTTGCTCCCTATTGGTTGATGATGCCTGCAACTCTGCAAGCCGATGAAGTCCATTGTTATTGGGATCAACTGGTTAGTGTTTAGATTCAATGCTTTCATGTTCTCTAAATGGTCAACAAAAATGTACAGACGACAATGTGGTGATTCCCCATTGCCTTCCTTATGTCCCTTGCAAAACGATCAGTTCGGCCATGAATAAACCATGAGGCTGGGCAGCACGGTGGCACAGAGGGTTGGTCATGTGCCTCATGGTGCCGAGGTCCCAGTTTCGAACCCATCTCTGGTCACTTTCCGTGTGGAGTTTGCACATTCTCTGCTTGTTTGCGTGGGTTTAGCTCCCGCATCCCAAATAGATGTGCAGGGTGGGTGAATGGGCCAGGCTAAATAGTCCCCTAATTGGAAAAATGAATTGGGCACTCTAAATGTATTTTAAAAGAACAAACATGAGTGCTCTATCCCCTCTCCAGATGATTTAGGGATGCAAAACAGATCGACGACATAGCCTTGTTCATCGCCAGTGATCAACACGCAGTCATCCACCCCCAATCGCGATCGCACTTGGACTCCTGGCTTGGTCCCAACACTCCCGGTCCACATGCACACGAATGAGTGGGCACGCGTGCGCAGTGTGGCCTCATTTTATTTGCTGCCATTTTCAAAGCCTCTCTCAACTGCATTGCTACAAGCCGCTGCTGCAGCTGTTGCGCCATGAGTTCACGCGATCGGGAACGCAGCAATGGCTGGCTCTGCGACCCTACCAACAAGAATTCGCAACCAATCCGCGGGTCGCGAACCCCATCTTGAAAATGCCTGTTATTCGACAGGAGCTGAGGAGCATAAATTCGGAACAGTTGTTCTCAGGGAAATGAACAACACTAATTTGGGGTTGTATTCGAAGAACTTGCTAGTTTTGTCCTACTGAGAAAATGAATGATTGGTAAGGTGAAGGAACCTTCGATAGCAAGAAAAGTGAAGCATCTAATCTCGAGGAAGAAGAAAGTTTACGTAAGGTTGAAGAAGCAAGGATCTGGCATGCCTCAAGAGGGTTGCAAGTTAGCCAGTAAGGAACTCAAATTAGACTGAGGAGAGCTAGAAGGGGGCATAAAGAAGCTCTGCCGGGAAGGTTTAGGGAAAAACCCAAAGGAGTGGATGTTCGGAGTGAGAGAAGGGCCAATCAGTCATCGTGGAGAAAACTGGTGCATAGAGTCTGAGGATGAATATTTTGCTTCAGTGTTCACGAAAGAGTGGAATCTTGCTCCTCATGAGAACAGCGTGAACCAAGTGCACCAACTCAAACAGATTGATATTAAAAAGGTGGATGTCCGAGACATTTTGATAAACTGCATGGATAGACATTTCCCTAGCGCCGGATGGGATATACCCAGGGCTACTGGGAAAATGAGGGCTGAGATTGCTGCGCCATTGTTGATGATTTCAGCGTCCTCACGCTCCCCTGGAGTAGTCTCAGATGATTGGAGGGAGGCGAATGTTGTTCCCCTTTCAAAGAACAAAGAACAAAGGAAAGGACAGCACAGGAAGAGACCCTTCGACACTCCATTCCCGTCCCGTCCATACTGCCCGAATACACTACAATCTTCTACAGTTCCTGGGTCCGTATCCTTCTATTCCCATCGAATTGATGTGTATGTCAATATGCCCCTTAAATTAAACTATCGTCCCTGCTTCCACCACCTCCTCCAGTAGCGAGTTCCAGGCACCCACTACCCTTTGTGTGAAAATCGTGCCTCGTACAACTACCAATGAAAGGCATCCCTGGGAATTACAGGCCAGTCCGTCTTCCGTCTGTGGTGAGCAAAATACTGGAAAGGACTCCGAGAGATAGGATTCGTGATTATTTACATAAAGATCGTTCAAGCAAAGATAGTCAGCATGGCGTTTGTGAGGGGCAGGTCCTGCCTTACAAGCCTCATTTAATTCATCGTGGATATAACGAATCACATTGATAACGGTCGGGCAGTGGATGTAGTGAATATTGATTCATAGATACATATAATCTACAGTGCAGATGGAGGCCATTAGGGCCTGCACGGGCTTTTGGAAAGAGCATCCCACTTACGCTCACACCTCAACCTATTCGCGGAACCCAGCAACCCAATCTAACTTAAGTACAATTTAGCATGGCCAAATCCATCTAATGTCCATATCTTTGGATTGCATGAAGAAACCGGAGCACCCGAAAGGAACCCACGCAGAGACAGCGAGAACGTGTAGACTCCGCAAAGACAGAGACCCAAGTGGAAATCGAACCTGAGACCCTTGCACTATGAAGCCATAGTGCTAACCACTACAGTTCCTTTGTGTACCTGTGGATTCCAGTAAGGCATTTGATAAGGTTCTCCATGTTCGGCTCATTCAGAAAGTAAGTGGCATGGGATATATGAAATTTCCCTATCTGGATCCAGAATTAGATGGCCGAAAGCAGACAGCGAGTGGTAGTGGATTGAAAATATTCCTCCTTGCGAACGCTGACCAGTAGTGTCCCGGAGGGATCTGTTGTGGGATCTCTACTCCTTCTTTGTTTTATAAATTACTTGGACGTGTATGTAGAGGGGTGTGTTTGTAGGGCTGCTCATGAACCAAACCTTGGTGGAGTTATAGACAGTGTCGAAGGCTTTTGCAGGTTACAACAGGACATTAATAGAATGCAGAGCTGGGCTGAGGGGAGGCGAATGGCATTCAACCTAGATAAATGTGAAGTGATTCATTTTGTAAGGTCGAATGTGAATGCTGAACACAGGGTTAGAGTCTGGATTCTTAAAACTATGAGGCAGTCGAGGGATCTTAGTATGCAAGTGCATAGACCACTCAAGGTTGCCACCGAGGTTGATAGAGTTACTAACAAGGCGTATGAACATAGAACAGTACAGCACAGAACAGGCCCTTCGGCCCTCAATGTTGTGCCGAGCCATGATCACCCCACTCAAACCCACGTATCCACCCTATACCCGTAACCCAACAACCCCCCCCCTTAACCTTACTTTTATTAGGACACTACGGGCAATTTAGTATGGCCAATCCACCTAACCCGCACATCTTTGGACTGTGGGAGGAAACCGGAGCACCCGGAGGAAACCCACGCACACAGGGGGAGGACGTGCAGACTCCACACAGACAGTGACCCAGCCGGGAATCGAACCTGGGACCCTGGAGCTGTGAAGCATTTATGCTAACCACCATGCTACCCTGCTGCATGGTGTGTTAGTTTTTATTAACAGGGGGATTTAGTTTAAGAGTCGCGAGGTTTTGCTGGAGATTTATAAAACGTTGGTTAGGCCACACTTGGAATATTGTTTAAGTTCTGGTTGCCTCATTATTGCAATGACATGCATGCTTTGGGTGGTGTGCAGAGGTGTTTTCACAGGACTCTGCCTGGACTGGAGGGCGGGTCTTATGAAGAAAGGTTGAGAGTGCTTTGATCACTTGAGCGAAGAAGGATTAGAGGCGACATGATAGAGGTGTACAAAGTGATGAGAGGCATGGATAGAGTAGATAGCCATAGACTTCTTCCCAAGGCGGAGATGGCTGTCACGAGGACACATAATTTTGAAGGTGATTACAGGAAGGTACAAGGGGAATGTCAAGGCTAGATTATTTACTCAGATATTGGTGGATGCGTGGAATGTGCTGCCAGCGGAGGTGGTGGTTTCAGAGTCATTAGGGACATTTAAGCAACTCTTGGCCAGGTACGCAAACAGCAGTAAATTGAAGGGATGTAGGTAGGTTGTCCTTACATTCGGATAAATGTTCGGCACAACATCGTCGGCCCAGGGGCCTGTGCTATGCTGTACTGTTCAATGTTCTATATGATTGGATATATTGATTCCGACCCTCAATGGCATGCAGCCATGTCTCTTTAATGCTCACAAAATTGTACCGGCCAATGATCATCTGAACAACAAGCGCATTTACCTTGTTCCATATACCGTGTGAATTTACGTGCAACACCAGCAGTCCTGCATTCACCACGCCCTTCGCATGTTTGTCCAATGTTTTTCTCTGATGGATCATTGATTCCTGTCATCTGTAATACTCTGTTTTACTGCGTGTTCTAGAAACTTCACTAACCTCTGTTGAGCGCTCGGCCACTTTAACTATTTTAAAGTACTCGCCATGAGTCCGCACTGGAAACTTCTCCTTTAACATAGATTTGCTACTTCTTTATACAAATGAGCCCCCCCCCCCCCCCCCCCCCACCACACTCACACACACACTATTTAGTTTAAATGCGTTTCTGCAGCACGAGCAATGGGATTCGCCAGGGCACTGGTTCCACCATGATTGAGATGATGATCGCCACATCGGAACAGATTCGCTCGTTCCCACTACTGGTGACAATGTCCCAAGAATTCAAACCACTTTTACTCACACCAATCTTAGAGCTACGTAGTTACTTCGTTAATCTAATTTAACGTATGCCAATGAGCTCCTTGCTCATTTGATAATACCGAGATGTTTACCTTGTTGGATCTACTTTTAAGTTGCTGCTGGCTCTTCGTTGTCTCGAACCGGAACCTCTGTCTTTGGTTTCCCAATATACTCGCTTTCACTATGGCAACTACAAATGGATCATTATGTCAGCAACAAAATTACTCATCCGACCATGCACACAATCAACTCTGTCGTTCAGATATTTTCCGAAACAAAAACGGGAGCATGCGCAGATCCCTGCTGTACGCCCCTGGACGCTGCCCTCCAGTCACTCAGGCAGCCGTGCTGTAAACGGTGCAGCAGGATAGCATTGTGGATAGCACAATCGCTTCACAACTCCAGGGTCCCAGTTTCGATTCAGGCTTGGGTCACTGACTGTGCGGAGTCTACACATTCTCCCCGTGTGTACGTGGGTTTCCTCCGAGTGCTCCGGTTTCATCCCACAGTCCAAAGATGTGCAGGTTAGGTGGATTGGCCATGATAATCCTTAGTGTCCAAAATTGCCCTTAGTATTGGGTGGGGTTACTGGGTTATGGGGATAGGGTGGAGTTGTTGACCTTGGGTAGGGTGCTCTTTCCAACAGCTCGATGGGCTGAATGGCCTCCTTCTGCGCTGTAAATTCTATGATTCTATGATAATATACTCTGTCGTCTACGACGAGTCCGATATTGAATCTGACTAATTGAACTGCCGTGTATCCCGTGTGCTTCTGCCTTCTTTCTATGTCTCCCATGTGGTACCGTGTCAAAGGCATCACTGAAATCCATAGACTTTTTAAAAAATGATCGACTCTCATCTAGACAACTCCTTAACTCCTCAAACTATCGAATCAAATTTGTTATGACAAAACCATGCTGGCTCTCCCTCACGAAACCTGGTCACTCCAAATGGAGATACGTTATCTCCTTCAGAATGTTGTGCAATCGATTCCCTTTAACATGTGTGACACTCTCTGGTCTTGACTTCGGAAGGCAGATGCGATGAGTGCATTCATGTCGACTAGAATACAACAGTAGTGATGTGCTTCCGAAGGTTTATAGAGCCCTGATCAGACTCCATCTGAACTATAGTGAGCAGTTTACAGTCCCGTAGCTAAGAAAAGATGTACAGGTCTCCGAAAGGGTCCAGCATACCTTCTCAAGTATGGTCCCTGGAATGAAGACTGGCCATATGCGGAGTGGTTGAGAACTATGTTGCTATACTGGCTGGAGTTTAGAAGGCTTTGGGGGTATCTTACCTAAACTGAAACACCAATGAGAAGCCGAGATAGCGTGGACATGAAGCGGGTAGCTCCACAAGCTGGAAAAAAGAGAAGCAGAGTACACAGCTTGATACTGAAAGCACGATCATTTGAAACAGTGCTGTAGATTTTCTTAAGCCAGAGGGAAGTGAATCTGTGGAACCCCATGACACAAAAGGTTGTGAAAGCCAAAATCCTGCGCATCTTTAGAGAGGGATAAGATAGATTTTTGATTCATAAGTGAGGCAAGTGCTATGGTAGAAATCGGACGAATGGGCATGGGAAGTATATTAGCTATGATGAATGGCTCAAGACTCATGTGCTGAGTAGCCTAATGTGTTAATTTGTCTTATCGTCCTACTATTCTGCAGTTCTCTGGCTTACCTACAGAAAGTTTCTTAATAGTGGAAGCAAATTAGTTGTTCTCCAGTCCGTTGGTACCTCCCAAATTGCCAGAGAGGGGATTGTACTGTGGGCCAGACTCCCGGCAATCTCCTCCCTCGGCTCTCGCAGCAGCCTCGGACATAATTCATCCAGACATGGAGGTTTGTCCTTTTATGCCTTGCAACACCAACAAACTCTCTGCGTTCCAAACGTTAAGTTGGTGAAAAATGTCACAGTCTCTGTGTCTGATTTCCATACATACAACCAGTCAGGTGTGTCTGGGGTGAAACCTGATGTGAGTATTTATTCAGCAGCCTACCGATGTCATCCGGCTTTACCCACGAAAGTGCCATATTGTCTTTCCTACCCCTAAACTATTTCCGTCGTTGCCTCGTTCCCCATTTCAAATTCCCCCCAGAGTACCGAGGGATTTCCCCACTTTTACCTCCAGACACTCTTGTCGTATATACCCTTCTTGCACACTTAATTGATTCTAGATTTCATTCTGCACGTTCTGTACCTACACTGATGCTTCGCTGATTTGCTTCCCTTATACTTGCAAAAAAGCTTCTCGTTTCCTTCTCATCGTATACTGCATTCGTCTCGCTAGCCATTGTCGCTGGGGTTGTAACTCCTTCCTATCGCCGTACAGTGAACATGTAGAGCTTGTACCTCCATTTTCATTTTTGATCCCCTCTCACTTTAATTCTGCAGTTTACCCCTCATGTATCTCTTCCCAGTCCACCGTGGCCGCACCATGCCTTATTTAATTAAAATCTGCCCTTTTGAAACTTAGCTATTTTTTTTCCACATAACAAAGCGTTAATGATATCCATGCTGTGGTCGCTATTATTAAGATGCCAGTCTACAAACAAACAACCACCTTGGAGGCTTCCCACCACAGAATTATGCCCTAAACGCTGCCAGTCCTTTGTGGACTGTTAAAATATTGATCTAAAAAGTTAATTATGTTGACAATACTTAGGCAATGGAACAGACAAATCACCAACGAGGCAAATTTGACGTTTTTCATGGATCAATAAAGAGGGGGAGTTCTATCATAGGTTGTGTTAAGAATTGTCCAGGACATCGTATTACTCCAGCTGAAGGCACTTTATTAACATTTGGGCGTACGCAAATTTTAAAGGCTCTGTGTCTCTCTTCAAATGAGATTGGTTACTTTGAGTCAAATGTGAAGCTGAGGTTATTTGATTTAGAAGTAACGTTTTAATGACAAAATAAACAGAGGCATTCAATGATTATTCGGCAAAGCTTTAGAAATTCATTATATCTGTTTATTTCTGCGATGACAAAGGTAAATCCATAGGACACCCCCGTTCTCAATAATTTGTGGAAAAAGGGACACACCCGATGATGCTTTATATATTACAGAATGCGTTGTTATTGCCCAGAGCTTTAACAAATATGAAAGCAGAATATTTCTTGTTTGTCTGATTGTAGATTGCATCTCGGATTTACAATTACAAAATTTAAAAAGTAGATGGTTTGAAATTCGGGTGGTTCATACAACTATTCTGAATGCACTGTATAGTTCGTGAATCGCAATTGCTCAGGAATTGAAAACTATTATTTTCTATCATTCACGAGCATGGATAAGACCAAATAATTCTTCTCGAACCATTTTCCTCACGCTCCATTGTTGCACTTCAGGCAAGACCTGAACAAAGAAGCAAAAACACTCGGATGGATACAAATAACTCCTGGGAGTCATATCAATATTAGTCAGATTGACAGATTATCGTATGGTCGTGAACAATTGACACTGGTAGTTGTCATACACAGTTGAGCGCAAAACATTTTGCAAATCACAAGTCCCGTCTCATTGTCTGATTATCAGAGATCGAAATTTCCGCCATTTGGAGATTAATACCTGCTCCATTTGTCTGTGAAACGTAATTATTGTCACGCCATTCATAGTTTTAATCTAAATCTGCCTAAAGATTATAAAACATTTGTGAAATTCAGAGTAATTTTGTAGAAATGATTACGGATATTCGTTTCATTACTCGTTTACAATACATGTTGTTGTCAGTGTTGTAAAATCGAATAGCTACCAACATACTTTCTCAGGGATTCGAGGGAATATTCCAGGAAATATTATTTCGCAGAACCAATTATTGTATATATGCAATCATTTGACTTGAGCTGGGAACATGATTTGCAAATTCAGGTAATTAAAACGTGAAAAATATACGGAATACTATTGTATTTTTCTTGCACAGCGTGCTCTGATGATGAGAGTAATTGCTATTATATATCGAGGGAACATGGGCCGCAATATTTTACTATTCATTGCAGTAGCTCCATACCACTGGAAATCTGAATCTACACAGGGGCTGTTGTTCATCATATGCTTCCTTTCGTTTTTTTTATGTCTGTATGTATGAAGACTAGGAGCGTCATCATATTAATTCCCATTCAATGGAATCCATACCTTCCTCTTTTTCCAATAAAGTGTCCACTGAAAGACAGGTTAAATACAGAAGAAGTGATATAAAATAGTATATAGATTTATTTTTCTATAGGTGGTCATTGCGGGTTTCAGCCATATCCACCTGATATCATCAATTAGACCTTCCACGCCTTTTTTCCTCATATACTATAATCAAGGCATTGGTTCGATCACATGGAAACGATATTAATTTGATATTTAGCAGTAAACTGTATAAACATACTGCAAGCAGTCTGTTCTGGTTCGATTCATCTGATGGAACACTGACAAAAACGGAAAGCTTTGTCTGATTTGGAAAGATATGGATAGACTGGGCCCGGATTCAGTTTCGCTTAAATTGCTGACAACTTGAACACATGTTAAGAAAGAAAGCTGCAGAGAGGAATTGGATAATGTGACTGCTAAAATCCTGATTCCCTTCGTGTAGATAAATAACAAAGGAATAAGTTTACGTGCTACCAATTTAGGATGTGGCCTTTAGGTACAGAAGAGAGAGTTTTGATCAATATTCGTGAAAAAAAACATCAGGGGTAAGCTGATCCATGATCCATTTATGTCGTGAAGATCCATTACCAGGGTCGAATCGCCTATGCCTGCTTCTAATTTTCTACTCGTTTTTTCACTGTTGAAGCTACTTCGGTAAATAATGCAAATATTAATTTGCAATAATACAGGCTGGAATATCCAATATTTGACAGCGGCAAATTAACAAGGCGCACAATTAACGTTGGTACCAGTGCCAGCTCAGCTTTCATCAAGATGAATTTTGATAATTCTCTTCTTCTAATATCCCTTTCAATGTAGCGCGCAATGTCGTGGAACTGCGATGTCTGAGCAAGTAACGTCTGTGAACACATCAGTACGTCGGCAGATTAATTAGTATCGCTGCCGTACAGCGCTATGGACCTGGTTTTAAGTATGGCTATGGGTGGCTGAGTGGAGTTTTCACATATTGCGTGTGCCTGCGCGCTGTTCCATCAGGCTGAACCACCTTCCTCTCTCTGCCCAAGTTAGGTGGGACTGATCATGATCATTGCACGGGCGTTGGATTGTCAGGAGATGGGCCGACGTTGAGTTGTTTTCGGCGGGAGGTCGAGATGAGGTCAGCCATGATCATATTGAATGGTCGAACCTGTTCGAGTGGAATAATCGCGTACCCATGCCTAGTTCGAATGTGCTGATGACTGAGAGTTCTCAAACTATGGATGAGCTTAAAATATCGGCATTTTCCATCTGAAGCTGCGAATTACATTCCACTGAAAAGTTATGAAATTCGTTCTTTAACAAAATTGATTTCGCTTCTCCACATCCTTTATAATATGCATGCAACCGAAACAAGTTGCATTATTTGTCCCGGTTAGAATGGTTGTTCGAAAATTAAGTAAGTTACCGTATTTAATGGCAGAATGTTCAACAGGAAATAACTTAGTCTGACTGGACTACGCATAGCTTATTGCCTGTAAGCTTGCCTCTTCCTTTGCTAGACAGTAGTGAAAGTTTCGCTTTCAACGAAACAACGCCCTCATCTTGTGGATGTGTATTTATTGGCATCTACATTACCTATTTGGTGCAACTTTTCCCTAAACCTTTGCAAGTGTGCTCTTCCAGTTAGGAATACGAATTTTTGTCGATCACATTTTATACGCTCATAAATTGTATTGATGTACTCTGATATCAACCAACGGCTATTCAGCTCAACTGCTTGCCATCGACCGGTTTGGTGGTATGCTCACCCCTACTCAAGTATGCAAGTGTTATTTGCATTATACGTGACAGAATAAAGTTAGAATTATCGAAAACACGTTCGTGTTCAAATTGCGTTTCCCAATCTTGCAGTGAAACAAAGACTGTTCGTAAATTGCTCGTGGTCTTACTTGTGGCTTGCAGAAGTTCCTTATCTCTGAAAATGAAGCCAACAAACAATTTGATCAACTTAATGCAACCATCAGCGGCAATGACCTTCATGTGTGTATGCATGCCGTAAAATTAGTTTACTCTTCCATAATGTGCCAAAGTGGCGTCATCGGCGTTTAGCAATGCCGCCATTCCAAGTCCTTAGAACAAGGGACCAAAGGCCAAATTACCATACGGCCATAAGACACAGAATCAGAATTAAGCCACTTGGCCCACCGAGTCTGTTTCGCCATTCAATCCAGGTTGATATTTTTTCTTCTCTCATTCTCCTGTCTTCTCCCCATCACCCCTGAATCCACTTATTAATCAAGAAACATTGTTCTCTGTCTTAAAGACAATGAGTGATTTGGTCTCCACTGGCCTTCTGCTGCAAGTGTTCCAATGATTCACCACCCTCGGGCTGGATAACTACCTCTAATCTCTGGATAAAAGGATCGTCCCTTTAGTCTGAGTTTTTATCTCTGGTTATAGTTATTCCTACAAGTGAAAACATCCTATTCACGTCCATTCTAGTATCATGTACGTTTCATACCACCTCGCCACATCCTAATAAAATCCAATGAGTCGGGACCCAGAGTCCTCAACCGTTCCCCCCGACACGCTGTTCATTCCTGCGATTATTCTTGTGGACCATCCTCTGGACCCTTTCCGAAGACAAGCACATCGTTCCTTAGATACGGGACCAAAACTGCTCACAATGCTCCACGTGCGGTCTGTCCGAGGCCTCACACGATCTCAGAAGTACATACAGATCTTGTATTCTAGCCCTCTTGACATGATGTTGACATTGCATTTGCCTTCCGAACTGCCGACTGAGCCTGCATGTGTAACCTTAAGATAATCGTCGAGAAGGACTTACAAGTCCCTTTGTGTTTGATTTTCGAAGCATTTACCATTTAAACATAGTCGATGCCTAAATTTCCCTCCTTCCAAAGTGTATAAACTCACACTTTTCCACATTGTATTTATATGCCACTTCATGTCTCACACTCCTAGTCTGTCCAAATCCTGCTGCAGCCCCCTTTCTAGATCAATAATACCTGTCCCTCTACAAGTCTTTGTACCGTCTGCAAATCTGACATTGTGCCTTAAGCTTTTTCTGCAGACCATTAATGTATGTTGTGAAACGTCGTGGTTCCAGAAGAGCCCCCTGAAGCACACCATTAATCAGTGGCTGCCATCCTGAAAGAGACCCTTTATCCCCACTCTCTGCCTTCTTCCAGTCAGTCAATCCTCTATCCATGCTATATATTACCCTGAAGACCTCGGGCTCTTAACTTCTTTGACAATCTATTGTGCAGAACCGTGTCTAAGGCCTTCTAAAAAATCAAAATAAATCTCGTCCACTGGTTCTCTTTTGTCTAACTTAATTGTTACCTCGTCAAAAAAACTTTTTTTGAGACCGACCTCTCTTCGTCAAACCGCACTGACTCAGTCCTATTTTATCATGCACCTTCCAGGTACTCTTACTCCAAGATATTAATCTTTAATAATGGCTCTAAAAAAAATACCAATGACGAAAAGTCAGGCTAACTTGCCTCTCATTTCCTTCTGCTGCCTCCATCCCTACTTAAAACAGTGGTGTTAATTAGCTACTTCCCAGTCTTCCGGGTCCGTTCCTGCCTCCTGTGATTCTTGACAGATCACCAACATGACCTCCAACCCTTTCAAACCCTGGAGTGCAGTCCACGCTGTCGAAGTGACTTATCCATCTTCAGACGTTTCAGAATCCCAGAAACCTTCTCCTTAGTGATGGCCACTTGCACTCAACCTCTGCCCCCTTATTCTCGTGGAGCTCTTGGCATCCCACTAGTGTCTTTCCACCGTTGAAGGACAGAGGCAAAGAAACTACTAAGTTCGTCTGCCATTATGTAGGTTTTCCTATCATTACTTCTCCAGCCACGTCTTCCAAAGTGGTGCAATGCATATTTTTACTCCTTCTTACCTTTTATATATTGAAAAAAAAATTTCTTCCTATCTGAGCTGTTTAGGCTCACTGGGTTAAATCGCAGGCTTTGAAAGCAGATCAAGACAAGCCAGCAGCACGGTTTGATTCCCGTAACACGCTTCCCCGAACAGGCGCCGGACATTGGCGACTCGGGGCTTTTCACAGTAACTTCATTGAAGCCTACTCGTGCAAGAAGCAATTTCTTTTCTTTTCATTTGTGTTCACATGTTTTTTTTTCTGATTTAAAGTAATCAATTCATTTTTTTCACAGTTAAGGGGCAATTTAGCGTGTTCAATCCACACACTTTGCACATATTTGGGTTGTGGGGGTGAAACCAACATTTGTGTTCATAGCGTGGATTGCACTCATGATTCATCCTCTCTTCCCAATCCTTTGCCTTCTCACAAAACCTCACCACTTTGGATGGTTTCCTTTTTCTTTTATGCTGTCCGTGACTTTCCTCGTCAGCCATGGATGTCCTGTCCTCCCCTCAGCATGTTTCCTCCTCCTTGGGATCAATTTCTGATGTGCATCCCGATAAATCCCCGAACTGTGCTGTTCCATTGTCTTCCCCGCTCAGCTCCGTATCCAATCAACTCTGGCCAGTTGTTCCTCATCACATTGCAGTTACCCTTATTTCATTGTAATACCATTTCATCTGATTCAAACGTCTCCCTCTCAAACTGCAGTGCAGTTATATCATGTTGTGATCACGGCTCCCGAAGGGGTTCCTTCAACTCAAGATCCATAATCAAATTGCCTCATTATACATCTCCAAAATGCAGAGTCCCCTGCTCCCTAGTGTGCGTCAACACAAGCTGCTCCAAAAAACATCTCTTAAATATTCCTCAACATATTTTTCTTGGGAGCCTCTACAATCCTGATTTCCCAGTCCATCTGCAACATTTATTCCCCCACGATTGTTTGTGGTTTGCCTTTTTTGGCATGCTTTATCTATCTCCTGATCTTCTGCCCACATCCTGACCACTTCTAACGAGCCTGTACGTAACTCCCATCAGGATCTTTTTTCTTTTGCGATTCCTCAACTCATCGCACAGAACTAGTACGCCTTCTCATCCTATATCACTCATTGGTATCGATTTAACTTAATTCCTGACTGACAATTGCAACCCTGCCCCTTAGCCCATCTGCCTCCCCTTTCGAATGAACGCGTAGCCTTGTGTATTTTGATCCCAGTCTCCATCCCCTTCAAGCCACGTCTCTGTGATGCCCACAACATGGTACCGGCCAATTTCAATGTGCGCAATAAGCTTATTTACCTTGTTGCATACACTGCGCGTGTTAAGGTACAACAGCCTCAGTTCTGCATTAAATAATTCCCCTTCACACGCTTGCGTCCCTTTTTTTGCTTTGCCTGAGGGTGATGTTCTTCACTTATTTGAAGGAGCAACATGATAGCACAATGGATTCCGCAGTTGCTTCAGGGCTTCATTGTCCAATGTCCGATTCCCGACTTGAGTCACTGCCTGTGCAGATTTTGCACGTTTTCGCCGTGTGTGCGTGGGTTTCGTCCGGGTGCTCCGGTTTCCAACCACAGTCCAAAGATGTGCAGGCTAGGTCGATTGGCCATCATAAATTGGCCTTAGCGGCCAAAAGGATAGGTGTGGGTTGCGGGGTAGGGTGGAGTTGTGGGCTTAAGTAGGGTTCTCTTTCCAAGGGCCGGTGCAGACTCGATGGGCCGAATGGCCTTATCCTGCACTGCAAAAGCTGTGGTAACATCTATGATTTTTTCTCTATTTCCCCTTCAGTCATGGCGCGTTCTCAGCTATCATTCTGGTTCACACCAATGACAGAGAGATATTTTTCAAAGAACGTTTGAAAAAATATATTGAGTGAGGGAGGCACGAGTATTTTTTGTAGTATGAACTCCAGAACTGTGATAAAATCGAAACAAAGCATATTGGCATTAAGGAGTTTCAACAATAGTTTGAATTGGCGGATGCAAAGACCAGGGCAGAATCATCATAACTGTGTCAAGAGCATTGAAGAAATAGTCCAGACCATGGGGTGATTTACAAACACAGGAAGGAATATTAAATTCAGGCATTCTCCAACCTTTAGCTAATGCAGATCATTGAACAAACGAAAAGTGATCCCATCAACAAATGCTATTTTTATAGCTGGTCATCAAGTTAAGTGCAGTGTGACTAATTTCTGTGGACATTAGGATACAATCCATAAATTATGACTATTGTGAAGTTGTAGCGCATTATTGTGTGAAAATAAACATTTTATGGAATGTCTGAAGATTCAGACTAACGTATTTTCATTAAGACGGATTTGTAAAATAAAACAGGGGCATTGGCGTAGGAAAACACACTTTTTCCAGATGATAACATTCAATCATATACAAATTACATATCAAAAGATAAATTATAATTGCAGGGGAAAAAAGGAACCACATTAGTTGTGTCATGCGTTAATCTCAATTTCCCTCAGTTTCCTGCATCTTTGCGTATGTGGTCGCCAGGAACACATTATAAAGTAACCAGAAATTATATCTGAAATAACGACCAGGTTTATACTTCTTCTCGTTCATTCATGGTGGTTAACATCTGCAATTCTCGGGCAGCACGGTGGCGCCGAGATCACAGGTTTGATCCCGGCGCTGAGTCACTGCCGTTGTGGAGTTTGCGCGTTCTCCCCGTTTTTGCGTGGCTTTCTTCCCCACAACCCAAATGTTAGGTGGATTGGTTACATTAAATTGCCCCTTAATCGGAAAAAAGGAATTGGGTATTCTAACTTTAATTATTTATTTTTAAGTCTGCATATGCAAAATTCTCCATCCCTGTTCGAAAAATCCATGAATTTTGTTGCAGACTTCATTCGGTTTACCGAGTTATAAGCCTGTTTCACAGGAGAAAGCTCGCTTCAGCTTATCCAAACGCCCGATTAATCGTTCGTTGCTGAATATGTTCGGGTACAATTCAAGGACTTGAAAACTAAGTTAGCTCCAAAATGTTGCCAGGAAGAATTGAGAAGGAAATTGAAACAGGGCAGTCCGAAAATAGTTGATTGCCGTATTTCACAAGTTACCTCGAGACGTATACAATGTAACAAGTAGTTTCCAAAAGGAAGCGCACAATATTCAAATTTCAACTTTACGAAAGGCAGGTCAATAAGATGCGCTGTGGACGATACAGTAAGTATCAGCCTGAAATCGAGGGAAGATGTTTCTTCATTCTTCTGAGGCGCTACCTAAGTAAAGGATTACATGTGTGACACTACCTTGCCTGTGAGATTAAATTATATCGTTGGTGGTCCAGGCACTCGTACTTTATGCAGTGCGGGGGTCGTTCTGGAATGCTAATCAAACTCTTATCGTCATACAAGTTTGTTCTGTGGAACGTTGTTCGATCAGCTCTAGAGGGTAGGGTGGGTATAAATAAGGTATGCCGCCATTGAATAAAGGCGATATGATCGGCCAAGTAAATTATATATTTCGCACAGATGCTTTAGACCTTTTTCACTTTTATTCAGAATTCTCCATTCTTCGTTCAGATTGCTGCATCTACAGCATTTTGCATCTTTTGCCAAAAAGATAAATACGGCTGCCTCGGATAATAACAGACCGAACAGGAAATGTGTTTGAACATGCAAATACTAAACGTTTGACAATAGGTGGCCACGGTATTTCTCACGTTCCGGGTTAGATGGGAAGCAGCACTTGCAATTTGCAATGTCACAAACTACATGTTCAAGGCTGAGAATTGCAAATATTATTTTTTCTCTTCAAATATAATTACGCACTCAGAAAAGTTAGTCTACTGTCAGTTTCAGGGACAGTGATGAGGGGGACATACTCTGCCGAAAAGACGGAACTTAAAGCAGCAAAGGGCATAATAGTAGCAGGATCGCAAGACAGGTTTGCAGATCCATTTCGCTCTAATACCCGAATTAGTTTGCTGGTTGTGTATTTGTTAACATGATGCACATATTTAAATTACTTCACAGATGCTCCCTGTTCGAGTGAATATAATTGCTTTCTACTTACCGTCTTCTCGACATATTCCAGTGTTTATTGGATTGCGAGCTGTCAACAACAAATTATAAAGCATGACGAAAACGACACAGTACTATTATCACTGCGAGTAATCTATGCAAATGTCAGAAGGACCGACGTGCAGACATCGTTGCAACACATGTACGCATGGCTCTGGAACAACTTGGCTTGTATCAAAAATGCGAAGACTTGACGTCCAATTAATAAGACAAGATAAGCAGCATATGGCTTTCGACGTGAATATTTTGCACCGTATTTGATATTGTGTCTGACAAAGGATGCCTATAGGGAGAGTGAAACTGTTGCAAAAAGAATAAACGCTCAAATGTGGAAATATTGTTCACGCAACGCTGTTTTTGCATGTCAGAGTTTTAAACAGCAAATGTGGGTTCAGAAGGATGTCCGTTGGCATCTCTTACAACATAGAACATACAACAGTACAGCACAGCACATGCCCTTCTACCCATGCTGTTGTGCCGACCATTTATCCTAATCTGAGATCAACGTAACCTACAATTTGCTACTGTTCATGTGCCTGCCTAAGAGTCACATGAATGTCCCGAATGACTCTGTATCCACCACCTCTGCTGACAATGCATTCCACACACCCACTACTCTCTATAAAGAACCTATCTCCGATATCTCCCCTGTACTTTCCTCCAGTCACCTCAAAATTATGTCCCCTCTTCACAGCCATTTCCACCCTGCGGAAAGGTCTCTGGCTATCCACTCTATCCATGCATCTCATCAGCTTGTGTACCTCCATCAAGTCACCTCTCTGCCTTCGGTGCTCCAGTGAGAAAGCATTACTTCCCTCAGCCTTTCTTCAGACTACATGCTGTCCAGTCCAGGCAGCATCCTGCAGAATTTCCTCTGTACGCACTCCAATGCATCCACATCCTTCCGATAATAAGGCGACCAGAACTGGACACAATATTCCAGTGTGGTCTCATTAGAGTTTCACAAAGCTGCAGAAAAACCTCGCGGCCCTTAAATTCAATCCCACTGTTAATGAAAGCTAACAAACCATACGCCTTATTTCAACCCTATCAGTCTGGGTGGCGACTTTGATGGAGTTATGAAGGTGGACCCCAAAATCCCTCTTTTCATCCACACTTCCAAGAATCCTGCCTTTTAGTCTGTAATCAGCATTCAAATTAGACCTTTCAGAAGCATAACTTCACATTTATCAAGTTTGAACTCAATTTGCCACTTCTCAGCCAAGCTCTGCATCCTGTCAATGCCCTGTTGTAATCTGCAACAACCCTCAACACTATCTACAACTCACCCAACCTTCGTTCGATCGACACAATTACTAATCCACATTTTCACTTCCTCATCGAAGTCATTCTCAAAACCACAAAGAGCAGATGTCCCCGAACAGATCCTTGTGGGACACCACTGATCAGCGACCTCCAGGCGGAATACTTTCTATCCACTACCACTCGTCGTCTTCGTTCGACCAGCCAATTCTGTATCCAGACAGACAAATTTCCCTGTATCCCATGCCCCCTAACTTTCTGAATGAGCCGAAAATGGGGAACCTTCTCAAATTCCTTTCTGAAATCCGTATACACCACATCCAATGCACGACCTTCATCACTGTGTCTCGTCACATCCTCACATAATTCAATGTAGCTTGTGCGGCATGACCTCCCCTAACAAAGCCATGCTTTCTATCTTTAAACGAAATATGTCCTTCTAAATAATCATGGAGCAGATCTCTTCGAATACTTTCCAGTATTTTGCTCAACACAGCCGTAAGGCTGATAGGTCTGTAATTCCCAGGGATTTCCCTTTTCCTTTTATTGAACAGGCGAACGACATTCGCCTCCATCCAATAATTCCGTGCTGCTCCAATGGAGAGTGAGGAGGAAAGTTCATCGTCAATGGCGCAGCAATATCTCCCTCGCTTCCCTTATTTACCTTGGCAAGATCCAGTCAGGCCCAGGGGACATATCTATCGAGATGCTTTTCAAAATTCCCAGCACGATTCCTTCTTAATATTACCTTTTTCGAGTCCATTAACCTTGTTCACACTGTTCTCACAGGCAATAAGTGTGGTGAATACTGAAGCAAAGTATTCATTTTGTCCTCCCCATCTCTGCAGACTCCAGGCACTCCCTGATCGGCTGTACTCTCACTCTAATCATCCTCTTATTTCCCACAAAAGTCTAGGACGACTTGGGGGTTTTCCTAATCATTCCCGCCAGGAATTTTACATGCCCCCTTCCAGCTCACCTCAGTCCATTTTTGAATTCCTTCCTGGCTACCTTGCGACCCTCAAGTGCAGGGTCAGATCATTGCTTCCTCAACCTTACGTAAGCTGCCTTCTTCCTCTTGACTAGATGCTCCACGTCACTTGAAATGAAAGGCTCCTACATCTTACCATTCCTTCTCGCCTCAGTGGGGCAAAACGATTCAGCACTCGAAGCACTCGCAGCAAGAGCTCCTTAACAAAATCTCCTCATTACTGTTGTGCATTTCCCGAAAAACAATTGTTCCCACTTTAAGCTTCTCTGCTCCTGTCTATTGGCAGTATAGTTTCCCTTCCCCCAATTTAATACCTTCCCATACTGTGTTCCTCTCCCTCTCAATGTCTATGCTAAAGGTCAAGGATTTGTGGTCACTGTCACAGAAATGCTCTCCCACCGAGACATTTGACACTTGGTCTGGTTCGTTGCCGATTACCAAGTCCCATATAGCCCCCCCCCCCCCCTAGCCAGCCTATCTACAGAGAGTCAATAATCCTTCCTGTTCACACCTGACAAAATCTGCTCCATCCAAACCATATGCACGAAGGAGTTCCCAGTCAGTGTTGGGGAAGTTGAAGTCGCCCATGACAACAACTCCGTTTCCTCTGCACTTTTCTACTGCCCAATCTGTTCCTCTATCACTTCGCTGCTATTGGGGAGTCTTTAGAAATCTCGCAATGAAGTGACCACTCATTTCTTGTCTCTGACTTTCACACATACTGACTCAGTAGACAAAGACTCCTTAACTACCTCCTTTCCAGCATCTGTGGTGCACTCCCTAATTAACAGTGTCGCCCATTCCTCTTGTACCTCCATCCTTATTCTTCTGAAAACAACTAATGCAGGGAACATCTGACAACCATTCCTGCCCTGTGAAATACGGATCTCCGTAATGGCCACAACATCGTAGTTCCAAGTTCTGATCAATTCTCTAAGTTCATCTCCCTTATTGCTGACTCTCCTTGCATTGAAACAGACACACTTTAACCAATTCCACTGCGTGCAACTTTGCCTTATTAACTGTCTACCCTTCCTCACAGATCTGCTGCCTACTACTTCTGCCTGTTGAAGAGCTACCCCATCCTCTGATCCATAGCTCTGCTTCGCACCCTCCTACCAAACTATTTTAAACCGTCCATAAGAGCGCTAGCAAACCTTCCACCCAGGATATTTTTGCCCCTCCAGTTTTGGTGCAATTCGTTCTTCATGGACAGGACCCACCTTCCCCAGAATATATACCAATGATCCACAAATCTGAATCTGTTCGTCCTGCACAAGCCCTGTAGCCACGTGTTCAGCTGCACTCGTCCTCTGCTCCTTGCCTCACTTGCACGTGGCACCGGTAGCAATCCTGACATAACTACTCTGCTTGTCCTGCTTTTTAGCTTCCAACCTAACTCCCTGCAAGCACTTCTTCCGTCCTCGTTCTTTTTCTTAGCTATGTCGTTGGTGTCCGTGTGCACCAGGACTTCTGCTTGCTCAACTCCCCACTGTACTTAACATCGAGTGTTGAGCTCTAAAATAATCACATTTTCAAGTCACGGGTTGTTGTTTGGCAATGGATCTGACCGCTTTTCATCACTTGATATTTTAACTACACAATGATTTACAACGTGCATATATAGAGTGTTTTCCTATCTAGTTCAATTTCTCGATACACTCCATCAACGCAGGGTTCCAGTGTTGTGTATTTTGCAAGACGTTAAATATAAATGCAAAACTTTTTGAACTTAAAGATTTCGAACTAACTATTTTATCCAAAATTTATTAACTTGGCGTGACTGGAAACTTTGGCTTAACGGACGCTAATCGTGTTGAATAATAATTTTAACCAACAACATTCAAGTCTCGACTTTGAAAATAAGTATTTATTAACCAAACTTTCATATCTGCTTCGAATAAAGACGGAAGACGTAACTCCATCAGATCCACATAGTTATCCTGGGTTGGAACGCAATTTTTAAAGATCAGTGGTGTTTACGTTCCCTAATGTATTAACTGAATGGAATGGTTTGATGGATTAAGAGCATGGTAAACATCAAACACATATGTGCATTTGGTCAAATATTTACGGACTGAAGGATAGTTTTTAGCCCATTTCCATTAAAAGCTATCATGTACAAGCAGAGAATGTCTTCCAAATTTATGGAGGGAGTACATACGCTTAAGGCAAACACGTCAAAAGGAAAAATCCGAATTTACACCTGCAATAGATACCCGCCTAACACTGGAAGTCCCATGTTTTTCTTTTTAAATTTCGAACTATCTCAGACTTCAAGAAATGGTCTTACTCTGGCGACGGAAAACAATATATTTAAAGGATAAGCATCCAAGATCGCATTCTTGGGTGATTCTGAACGACAGACACTGTGATGCAATACAGGTTGGGAAAGTTACCTTGTGCCTCTGTACTGGGAGGCAGTCAGTTCACCGGGAAAATCAATTTCTGCTTTGGCACGTGGTCACGGAACGGGCAGGAGAAGATGGATGGAAGGGGGCAGGTGACGGCCTGAAGACGGCCTGAGCGCAGCAATGTCCAGGTGTAAGAATTTTCTGGCCTTTCGCATAAGTGGATTTTCTAATATGCATCATGTGGGTACTCATTTCTCCATGGTGCAGCAACTTAATAATGTAGTGGAAAGCATGGTAACCATTTCCCGTTGTACAGCAATTAAAGTGGGAGAAGAATACATTTGTGTCATTGGAGCAAGAGATACAACAAGCAGAGTGGATGACAACGTTCTCTGCTGCAAAATGCATGAGCCCAGGCAACAGTGATGCCTGCCATATTCCGGTGCTCGAATGTTCGGCACTGGGCAGATAATGAGCTTATAGTAGTAGGAGGAGAAGATAAGTGTACTTGTTCACACAGTTGTCCGCGTCACAGCAGGACGTGATGGAGATTATAGAATATAGAACATAGATAAATACAGCACAGAACAGGCCCTGCGGCCCACGATGTTGTGCCGAACTTTTGTCCTATGTTAATAATTATAGATAGTTATTCTGTCGAACAAGGAAACAGATCACAGGGCAGAACAAGAACACGCATATTTTGCTTATTTCCAAAAAAATAATCTAGTACGAAGTCTGGAATTATGAAACGAAAGCCAAAAAATAGGAACAAAGAAACTCAGTTACTCTGGCAGGCTCTGCAGAGAGAGAACCCCTGTTCGCGTTTAGAATCAGTATGGAATGTCTTTCGAACTAAAAGTGAGGTTAAATAACTTCCATTATACAAGATGGAGTTGACCGGCTGTAACAGAGTAGACGATCACTGATACCTCAGGGGAGACATGTTAAGAAGGATATTTTGACCATTCACTTTTTTTAGATTTAGAATAGCCAATTATTTTTTCTGTTCCAATTATGGGGCAGCACGGTTGCACAAATGGATTGCGCTGTGGCTTCCACCGTCAAGGTGCCAAGTTCGATTAACCGCTGGTTCACTGTCTGTGCCTCGTCTGCACGTTCTCCCCATGTCTGCGTGTCTGTGCGGGTTTCTTCCGAGTTCTCCGGTTTCTTCCCACAGAACAAAGACCTGCAGGGCAGGTGGATTGGCCATGATAAATTGCCCGAAGTGACGAAAACGGTTTGGAGGGGTTATTGGGTAAGGTGGAAATTAGGGCTTATGTGGGTCGGTGCAGATTTGATTATCTGAACAGTATGCTTTTGCACTGGATGTTCTATGTTCTAACTAAGGGGTAATTTAACGTGTGAATCCACCAAACCAGCAAATACGTGGGTTGTGGGGGTTAAATCCACGCAGAAATCGAGAGAATGTGCAAACACCACACGGACAATGACCCAGGGCCGTGATTCGAAACCGGTCCTCAGTCCCTGTGGCACAGACCATGTTGATATGTTGATGATTCTGAAAGATGAAGTGCTCATGTCAGTGTGACTAAAAGCAGGGCTGATATTAAAAGAAAGGTAAGGTGGAATAACGTGCTCGTTTCAAAACACGCGTCAGCACTTATAGAAAGCATAACTCAACGGGCCAGTTGTGGAAGGGCAGGAGATGCCATGGCACATTTATTTGAAAAAGATTGCAAAGGTTTAGGATGGAGCATTAATATCCTAATGTTAACTCGTATAACTGAATATGGAACACAGAAGGTAGTACAATGCTTAATTATAACATGAGGCAAACCATTCCGGTTTGCATTGGGATTCAGAGGAGAATTCCCGATGAATAATGAGGAAATGTGGTCATGAGCGCAATGTTCACAATTCAAATCACCATTACAGTGCCGCTGCGGACATGAATGCGGGTAAAACAAAGTTGTTGATCAAGGACGCTCAATTTCTGTCTTCCCAATATTCAGGAGACCGTATTTCGACAACATGCACAGTTGACCAGATTGACGCTCATGCACGTGACATGCCTGTGAATTCCTCTGAAAATTGTTTGCGGTCATGACGGTTAGGACGAAAGCGGTGAAGGGGCAGTTATTACATATTTAAAAATCGCAAGAGACGGTGCTATGTGAAGTGGATGACGAGATACATAATATGGACCAGTGGTTTTAGATGTAATGCAGAGAACTGACCAGGTTAATTCTGAAATTGTGGTGAGGGGACAGGAATACCAATGTGGCATCATGCCGGATTTGGTGGAAATCGTTGGAAAATATCATTTTTTTAAATGTAGAGGTTGATTGATTGGAAGTGGAAACAAGGGAAGGGGGTGGGGGTGGTGCGTGTGGGCGGGGGAGGGTGTTTTTTATTACGTTTCCAGGAAGCAGGAAAAGATTGAGGGTAGATGTCAAGCAAATCGGCTGAAACAGGTAACCTGCTGTTGTTTTTAAGGCCTTCGGTGAATTAAATTTAATTTGACATCGTACTGTCAGATTAGATAAATGAATGCCGAGGTCAAAGACCGGCCTGGGAGAAATTGGTTCCGCTTTGTGTGGCACGAGCACCAATATCCGGGATGTGGTGTGTGCACCCATGGGTCGGCCAAACACCGCCGAGAGCGTAAGCTCACGAGCTGCATGAATATGCCATTGGTGAGCTTTAATCTCAATGCTGTTTGCAATGAATCAGAACTAGGACAATGCAGTAGAACAAAGAGTACAGACAATGCAAAATGAAATGGTATTATTAAAGTAATCGTATTCCAGACCATTAGAGGAAGGGATAAGGATGACCCATTTGCAGTAAATGAACATAATAAAATGACAACACGAAAACCTCTGGATCAAAATTATCGAGCATCCGAAGAAAACAGTTGAACTGAGTGCAAACGCACAATTAAATCATACGGTTTGATAGATGATACACAGGAGCAGATGAGGACTTCAATATGCAATGCGGCAGGATATCCATGAAGGAAAAGAAGACGAGAATGTGTACAGGACTGGCAATCATCGTTACCAGTGTATGGAGCATACTGGTACAGGGTACCTGAAGTATAGGATACTAAAACGAGAAAACGGCTTCGGTTGAGATGAGAAATGACAATGGAAAAAACAATATCAACATTGCGAGTCAAGTAGAGGACCCCAACACAAACAACATGCGGAGGGTGTTGAACGCAGTAAAACATAATGGAAGCTTCTCAAAAAGGCACTTTACCACAGGAAATTTCAAACTGCGCACAGACTGGAAGAGTCATATGGACAAATTAAGTTTGACGAGTTCATCGAATGTTTATGAATAACGTCCTAATATACCATCTTATAGAACAAACTGCGTCGTTGTCTTTACTGGGCGGACCTTTTTTTTCAATCGAAATGGGAAAGAACAGTGTGGCCTCCTTTTGAAGGATCTCCTCTGAAGAATTGACCAAATTTAAATCAGTGTTGCAATCAGTTTGTGCGAGAGTTGTGGACCGCAGGCTATAATTTTAAGCACTTTAGCGGGCACGAAATAAGAGCTGGGTCAAGTAAAATAGGAAATTAAGACAAGCGGAATTTCTGGAGAGATAGAACATAGAACATAGAACAGTACAGCACAGAACAGGCCCTTTGGCCCTCGATGTTGTGCCGAGCCATGATCACCCTACTCAAACCCACGTATCAACACTATACCCGTAGCCCAACAACCCCCCACTCCTTAACATTACTTTTTAGGACACTACGGGCAATTTAGCATGGCCAATCCACCTAATCCGCACATCTTTGGACTGTGGGAGGAAACCGGAGCACCCGTAGGAAACCCACGCACACACGGCGAGGACGTGCAGACTCCGCACAGACAGTGACCCAACCGGGAATCGAACCTGGGACCCTGGAGCTGTGAAACATTTATGCTAACCACCATGCTACCGTGCTGCCCCTGCAGTGGCAAAACGTGTAAAGGTATGCTGAGTGAAATATAATCATAATATTGCAGAATGTACAGTGCAGAATGAGGCTATTCAGCCCATCGAATCTGAACCGGCACTTTGAAAGACCACCCTACCCAAGTCCACACCTTCACCCAGTCCCCATAACCTAGTAATCCCACCCAAAACTAAAGGCAATTGTGGTCACTCAGGGCAATTTAGCATGACAAATCCATCCAAGCTGCACATCTTTGGACTGTGGGAGGAAACCGGAGGACCCCAAGGAAACCGAGGCACACATGAGGAGAACGTGCTGACTCCGCCCAGAGAGTCACCCAAGCCGGTAATCGAAACTGGGACCTTGGAGCTGTGAAACAATCGTGCTAACCACTGTGCGACCGTGCTGCCCGATAGTAGCCGTAACAGATGAAGGGAAATACGTCAATACCTAACTTAAAGGAAAATTTAACAAGAAAAAGACTGTCCTGTGCATTCTAAATTTATTTTGAAAATATATAATCCTCTGCTTCCTCTTCAGTTGTGCTGAAACCGGGAATACTAAGTAGTTCCGTTTGTGGTCAGACGGTGTCTAGAAGCAATTTAACCGGAGATTTAACGAACCATGCTATTTGGGCGTGTTCAGCGTATGTTTAAAGGTTTCAGATAAATACTTCGTTGATGGGAGGTAAGATGCTGAATTTCTGTGTTGGATGTCAGTCATATCAATGTCGTCTTCAAAGTTCTGGGCCGTGAACTCTGGAAACATATTACTCTTTTTCTTTTAGTTCCATAAATGTGACAGAAATCTCACTGAACGTTTCCAAGATATGGTCAGAATTTGTCGAATTCGGTCGAATCACCGCTGGCCATTTGGATCGTTCATCTTTGCCAACCACGAACATGATACACAAAGGAATGGAAATGAAAAGCCAATATGTTGGCAAGTAATGAAAGGGCACCGCCGTGGATGCGCTGGGACTGCCTCATCTGCTGCACACGACTCCTGCGTATTTCCCCACTTGGCCCTTGATTTCTGGCGACCACAAGTAACACCTTTGTTCGAAAATTACCTCGGTATTCTTGATGTAATTATTCCAATAATCCCTGTGAAAAGTTTCGAGCATTTGATATACTGATCTCCGTCAACAGGTATCCGCCTATATTGCCAGCTTCAGGTTTCTGGGGAAATATGTGTTTAATGCAGGATGTATTTCCATTATCCTCTCTCTTATAATTATTTCTGTACCATTATCTTCAGATGGTAATTGCTGATCGGTTGTTTGAACCGATCTGCAGTCACGGGGCGTATTCTAATTGAAACAAAGACGATGTCTTCATATTTGGGCAGTACCTGGCAGCAAGAAAAAATATCTTGATAATTCATATGCATTGTCATGGCACACTGAAGGTGCTTTATTTTGTAAAATGTGAAGATAATTATGAAGAAAATTGTTGATGTCTTCTTGCTGTTAAGGAAGGCATCACACCACGTGGAAGATACATAGACGTTAATGGCTGCCCTGCCGTCAGCAATGCTAAGTGAGAACCAGAGAAGTATTTATGAAATGTCCTCCCAACAAACATGATTTTAAGTGCCTTGTTTTCCGACTATGGACCATTTCATTCAGCGTTTGTTAGGATATGCGCTTTAAAGACTGTTGCTTTTAGGTACGGAAGGTAGTACCTGAGGCACCACTGTCCATAGAGCGGAGTCATTACTGGCAAGCTGTAGTGGTAGCATTGGGTTTCAACGTACCAATACTTGGAATTCCTCAGGGCCACTTGAACAGTTTGATATGCCTTTTTGTATCTGTCGTCTATTGCCATAATTGTTTGTCCCCACCGATGTATGTAACGGATTACACATGTTGACGTGAATCGTAACCCATTACCTTTAACATTTAATAACACTGGAAAATGCGTGAAGTGCGTTACGTTCGTTGAGGGACAAGATAAACCTACAGCTTCTAAGTTACCATGTGGAAACATTTGCATCACATGACATTGGCTATATATTGCTGTGACCTTTGATATAATTCAAAGGCATCTTTTTGCGCTCCATTACAGGCAGAATGCGCGTTTCCACTAAATTGTTCTGACTGGTTGCATAGAATCCAAAGAGTGTAAAGGAGGCCAGTCGCCCACTGACACTGCACAAAACCTCTGAAAGAGCACACTTCGTTGATGCACACCCCACACTTTTCCCACAGCTCTACATCAACTCCACATCTTTATACATTTGAAAGGTAACATTAACAAGGACAATCGATCTCGTCCATATTTGGACTCCAAGACTCTTTATCCACAAGTATCATTAGCTCTGATTTTACCTTTGCTTATATGGTCCCCCTTCTGCTCAAGCCTTGAGACTCTTAGGGTGGGATATTTGTTCAATCTCAGTTGCTACCAGTACTAGTATGGAACCCAGGACTTCCACTGATATGGTCCTACAATTCTCCAAGATACATCAGAGGGCTGCTTTAGAATCAGCCAACGTGCTCACAGCACTCCAGTTGAACTTTATTTTCTCTAGCCCAGTGCGGCCAAAGAGGCCTGGAAAACAAATCATCGGAAAACATTTTGTAGCAGCTCCGCAGTTTCCGCACTGAACTCGACTTTACTATAAGATATCCTCTCAGAGTTTCCTCAGTGCTGTTCCTCACGGTTACATCTGCTTGCTTCATTTGTTATGTGGTGTAGCCACCTGGGCGGCCTCGTCCCGATTACAAAATGGACACTTTTTAAAGATTGAAGGAAAAAATGGACAATGCTGTGAAAGCAAGCAGGTGCAAGGTTTGTCTGTTGATTGGTGTTGAAGCTCGATAGTTGAAGACTGATACTGCAAAGTCATTAGCATACCAATCAGCTATATCCGGGGACAAAAGAGAAACATTTAGGTAAACGATACTAAAGCAGACACCACGGCGCAAGAGAAGACTAGAACAAAGCAGGCCAACGGCCACCTTGGGCCCACCCAGCAATCAGGGCAGGCATCCTTTCATTGGAGGAAATCGATACCGATGATCAGGTACGGTACAATTAATCGGGACCTAGTTCAAGGACCGCCCAAAAGCGCGTGAAGCCCCCTTTTGGTATAAGAAGAAGTCTCCAAGAGAGAATCGTTCTTCTTGGCCTTGGCTCTCAGGGACTAGAGACCTGCCTCGCAGCTGCACCAGAACAATAAAGTCCAAAGTCAACGCACACTACGAGATAGATGCTCCTAGCTACTATTCCGTATCAGTTCGAGCACAGCAGCCTTAGAACCGGACAAAGGCCATTGTTCCTCTCACTGAGTGGGGGCCCGAAGCGAAAGATAGGCAATAGTTTAGTCGGTAGAGTTTGTGCATGAGTATAATTGACTGTGTGTGTAAATAAATGAGCATTGATTTCGAACTTACTAACTGGTGTATCGAGTCTTTGATCAATATTCGGTTTTCAACCTTGTGGCGGTATCGAAAGGCACCTGGCGACTCTTGAGCAACCGTAATTACAGTTAAGGATGGCAACCATATCAACAGCCATAAAGAGAGCCAATTAAAGAGAGCACAATGAACAACATTTACTGGTGACTCTGGTGGGATTCGATATAGAAGTGGATAACCACTCCTCGAGAACCCAAATTTGAAATGAGAATCAAATTGGAAACAGAAAAACACAACGGTTTGAACAATGCTGATCAAGCCTCCGTGATTCGGAAGTATGTTAATGCATGTGTACTAACAGGGATATAAGGTAAACCTGAGATAATTTGTTGCGTAAGACTGTTGGGAGTTTTGTAGGCCAGACAATAGCGTAAGCCGTACCCGTGTTTACATCACCACTTTATCACCCCCTGTTCCATATTCAGTAGAGAATGCAGAGATAGAAAATATGGCAATGAAGACAATGGAAAGCCTTATGAAGCCGCAGGAATTCGATGTCGCAGTGACCAGTAGAGTAGGACACTGTCCCGTATGGGGAGATGAGATCAGGAAATATGTCAAAGGGAAAGGGTGGTCCCTTTGGCGTGAATTCTGCGCCAATGACGAAACAGGTCCCGGGAGTATAGGACATACTTGGTGTGATAACTTGTCAGAGATCCAGAAGAAAAGCTTGGCAAAATCCCGCAAGCAGATGGCTGCTTGGCACAATTGCGAGGCACAGAGTGGTCTTTAGGACGCTCCGTAGAGAGATTGAGGAAAGAGACAGAAGCAGTGAGGTAGATGTGAGCGAAGTTGAGATGGAGAATAAGGAGTTAAGACAGAAATTAGCAGCGAGGGACAGAGAAGTGGATGATGATAAGAGGGCATACTAGTCTTGCCTCGCGCATTTGAGTAGTTTCCAGACCCAGTACGATAAGGCCTACGAGGACATGCAACGTGCAGTCTTGGTAAGACAAGAAACCGAGCAACAGGTAGATAAATTGCAGAGACAGTGCAATGATTTGAAAGCAGGCCTACAAGCACTCCATACTTCCACAACAGAACAAAGGCAGAGCTCCGTAGACAACGCAAAGTGCCGGAAGCAAATTGCAGAATTGCAATCTCTGCTTTCTGTTCAAAATCGATTTCAAAGTACATTCGGACCCCAGTTAGATCAGGAAAACGGCACCGATTGGCAGGAATTGAACGAGACAACCCATAGATATGAACATGTTCGCAGGAAAATCCCCAGAAAAAAAGAGCACCCGAAACCCCACTGAACAGGCAGAACATAGCCCCATGATCACTATAAGCACAAACCGCAGGGCGCAGCAGGAGACACAGATTTCATTAATACAACCCTGTTAACCTTAAACCAATTACGGGACGCATGTGGAAAAATTATACCGTCCCTCCCCACATCAGGCCCGCACCAGTTTTACGCTAACGTTAAACATCAGGTCGCCATGTGCAGCTGCTGTCGACCATGCATACGACCATGCTGTCGAGAGACAGCAGGTAAAGCTCACGGTTTTAGTCCTCGACCCTTCAGTCGTGGCAGCTCTTGCCGAGCCACGGAATGTAGGAGAAGGCACACTCCAAGAGATGAGATGCACACAGCAATCCTTGAACCGATCGGCTATACCAGCGGAGTCCCGATAGAGGGCCTAAACAAGTGCCCCTAAAAAGGGGCAGCACGGTAGCATGGTGGTTAGCATAAATGCTTCAGGGTCCCAGTTTCGATTCCCGGCTGGGTCACTGTCTGTGTGGAGTCTGCACGTCCTCCCCGTGTGTGCGTGGGTTTCCACCGGGTGTTCCGGTTTCCTCCCACAGTCCAAAGATGTGCGGGTTAGGTGGATTGGCTATGCTAAATTGCCCCTAGTGTCCAAAAAAAAAAGGTTAATGTAGGGGGGGGGGTTGTTGGGTTACTGGTATAGGGTGGATACGTTGACTTGAGTAGGGTGATCATTGCTCGGCACAATATCGAGGGCTGAAGGGCCTGTTCTGTGCTGTACTGTTCTATGTACTAAGTGGAGGCAAAAGAAGACAGAGCACCACACAGCGTGTGCTGGACGCTTGTGGATTCACTTCCCTGCAGTTTTTGGAGAGTTAGCCCGCGCCATTTGTCCGCAGATAATATGGCCAAATGGACTCGAATCCTGGTCTCACATGCAACAGAGGCAGAACTGAGAGCTTGCGCAAATTATTACCCCTCAGACGAGGCCTACAATGAAAAACGGGTTTTGAATAGGTTGTCCTGTGCTTGCGAGCAATCAGTCCAAGGCAAAACCGTATTTATCAAACCCGAGGAAGAGCAGGCAGATGCAAACATGCCTCCAGTTAAAGCGAACCAGAAACCCCCGTGGGTTAACGAGGGCAGGAAAAGCCCACCGCAGCCCAAATCACAGGAGTGCTCCAACTGTTGACAGCTAGGACAATTAGCACGAGAATGCAAAACGCCCCAAAAACAGCAGAGCAACCAACAGACAGTCATCCTATATAGGAATAGGGCAAAGCCGATCCACAGAGTTCGCACCCGTTCAGACAATAGAAACATGAAAGACACAGACTGATGGTGTTCGGGCAAACCAACGTGGGTCAGTTACACTCTTTGGGACAAGTCCGGTAGACCGGTTGCAGCAGGCAAAGCCCGGCGACAGCCCATAGAATTACTTTGGGACACAGGAGGGTCCCGCACCACGCTCAATTACTCCTTGATGTTCCAGAGGGACAAGTGGCCCAGAAGTGGTCATTTACAACAGGGACACATCACAGCCCCTGCTGCGAGACAGACAGCCAACATTACCGCCAAGCACCCCATAGTTTTGGTTGATCTGGCCCAGACAGCAGAACATATCCTCGAGATCGATTTTATGAGCGCCCACAAACTTTCTTTTGATCCAGTCAACAAGTGTGTTTGTAAAATGGCAAAGGCAGCACGGGCCCGCGCCACGCTCAAAGTTGGAGAGTACTAGAACAGAATATGCTCAACACGAGACTTCTGGTTCGACCATCGAACCATTAGTTCAGACAAACAGATTAGGGCAGTTCTGCAGGAACACAAAGCAAACTGTGGCAAACTGGCTGGCTCTGTGCATATTACAAACCCTGACCCAGACAACAGAAGCAGTACGGATTTCCCCAGGAAGCAGAGGAAGAAATCTCAAAGGTGATATAGAGTTTTCTTGACCAAGGCTCATTCAGATCAGTAGACTCCAAAAAACCCCAATTTGGCCAGTCAGGAAATCGGATAGATCATGGCGACTGACCATTGATTACCGGGAACTGAACAAAGTAACCCCAGCAGCAGCCCCCACCGTAGCCACGAGTCCCGATACTATGCTCAAACAGGGACTCCAGTCATTCTTTTCCGGTTTTGGACATTAGCAACGGCTTTTAGTCCATTACGTTGGATAAAGCGTGCCAGTACAAATTCTCCTTCACTTTGAAAGGACAGCAGTATAGGTGGACGTGCCTTCCACGAGTCTTCCACAACACACCCTCCATTTCCTCCGACAGCTGGATTCCCGCCCCGATTGTCTGGTCCAGTATGTTGATGACTTGCGACTACAGACAGACACAAAGGGAGAGCACGTTTCGCTTCTCGCCGAACTCCTAGGACTCCTAAAAGAAATTGGTTGTAAAGTTAATCCCAAAAAGGCCCAGATTTTGAAAGAAAAAGCGATTTACTTGGGTAGAATAATCACTCATGGTAAACGCGAGATCGAGCAAAAGGGAATTGATCGTCAAATTGCCGCTTCCCCACAATGTCCGGTCATTTATAGGAGTAGAAACGATATTGACAGTTTCGCCACGACAGCAGCGCTCCTATCTAAACGTCTAAAGAATGAGGCAACTTGGAATCGTTTCCGCAGCATACGGATGCCATGGATGGTTTAAAGAGAGCACTCTGCACAGCACCCGCACTACAGATCCTGCATCCACTTGCTCCGTATAATATCGAAGTCGCAAGGACCGACCAAACCCTTTCGGCCGTGCTCCTCCAGGAACGCCATGACCAATTACGACCCGGAACATACGCCTCACGCGCTTTAGATCCTGTCGAGCAAGGGTTTTCTGCCTGTGAAAGGCACCTTCTCGCAGTTTTTTGGGCATTAAGCACTTCGTATAGATTGCAGGATTCAACCCCATCAAATTCTCACTGAACACACCACAACACAGCAATTGTCAGATGGCCGACTTAAAGATGGCACAGTCAGCCAAATCCGCGCATCCCGTTGGACCCTTCTTTTGCAAGGACGGGGCATTACAGTTAAACAAACCAAGACCTACACTTTCCTTGTCGATAATTTGCAGTAACCAGGCACCCCTTACGAATGTGAGATCACCACCACTAAACACAACACAGGCCCATTTACGCCTAAGACACCTCCGAAGAAAACATGTAGTACACCCCAGAGACCCCAGCCCACAGACACGGGTGCACCCCTGAAAATGTATGTGGATGGCTCCTCCACAGTTTTAAATGGGAACAGAATCGCCGGTTGTGGAATTTATGTAGAGGATGCGTCATGGAAGAGATTTAACTAAGGTTGGCAGGACACGTAGGCTCGCAGGCAGCAGAACTGGCAGCAATTGGTTACATTGTAGAACACGCCGACTCGTTCCCGACACCAGCAGACATCTATTCGGAGAGCTGGTATGTCTGTAATAGATTAACATAATTCCAACACCTGTGGGAACCGAGAGTATTTGTTTCCCCAGGCGGAAATCCGTTACCCTCAGTCCATGACTCCGACATATCGTTGAGAAAGGGAAAGATAGAAAATATGCAATTATTAAGGTTCACAGTCATCACCGTTCTTCCCCCCCCCCCCACCCCCGATGGCACCCCAGTACACGCCGTTCAGGTCTCACAAACCAACATTCAGGATCTAGCGAAGGCCCGAATGGAAGATGAGAAACTCAGGGAAGTTTTAACGGGAACCTTCACAGCCCCGTATGGTAAGTTTTAAAATACGATAACCACACATGACGGTGTGATTTCGAAGAAAGGCATTTATGTAGTTCCCAAGCAGGACTGGAACCAGATCATTTGTCAGTTCCATGACAATCATGGACACCAAAGTATTGAACCTAACTTCGCCAACCTCAGACCGCTCTGCTGGTAGCCTAATTTACAAACCGATGTAACCCACTTGATTGAGAATTGCTTGATCTGTGCTCAAAACAATCCGGACAGATATGCAAAAACAACTCAACTTAATCATACTCGCCCCGTCAATGGACCCTGGACGAATCTCCAGATAGATTACATAGGAGCTCAACGCCATGGCAGAAATGGATATATGTATGTGTTGGTGGTCATCGACACCTTCACAAAATGGGTGGATGCGTTTCCATCACGAACGAATTCAGCAAAGGCAACAGCTAAAATCCTAACCCACCTCATCTTTACACGATGGGGACTCACCCGCAGTATAGAGTCCGATGAAGGTTCCCATTTCACAGGGTACGTAATTAAAAACGTCCCCACAATTTTCGGTATCAGACAAAAAGTTTTATATTACATACCATCCACAGTCATTTGGTATTGTAGATAGAATGAACAGGACATTAAAAACCACCGTCAGGAAAATGGTGCAGCAGAATAACTGCACCTGGGATTCAATTCTCCAATTTGCTTAATGTTTTTACGTAACACGGTATCCACGTCCACAGAGTACACACCCCACAGTCTCATTGCAGGACACCGCATGAAAGGGACAGAGCATTGATTAGGACTGGATTTGCCAGCCCCACAGTCACAGTCCTCACACATGAAAACGCTGCACAGCAGCTAATTGAGAATATAAAGGCAGCCCAACTCGCAGCACGCGTGAGACTTGGGACACAGAGAAAACAGAGTAGGGATTATTTCGACAAAACAGTGCATGCCACTGAGTTTGCAGTGGGGCAGCAAGTGATGCTTTCCCTGGACAACCCCTCTTCATTCCTTTCCCCAAAATGTCCCGGACCGTACTCCATTTCCGCCAAAATCAGCCCCTTATTATACAAGATAACATATACCAATGGCAAGTCTGCGTATCTTCACACAGACCAGCTCAAGGCTTATGGATCACAGAATATCCGCACACACCACATCCCGCTAGCAGCAGCAGACAATCACGCCCCGCCCAAAGATGACGCATTTCTAACCTCCCCCAGCCAGTCCAGCCTGTCCTCAGACACAAATTCCACTCCACCCCAGAGGCATGACGCCGCTTCTCCCTGCCCCCCAACCAACAGCGACAGCGACAGTGATAGCGCCAGCAATGACGACGACCACAGCACACCCCGTTACAACTATCCCCCTGTACCAAGCCCCACTCCCAGCGATTCCTAGCATCATTCCAGTGACCCCTTCGAGATCACGTGCATCAAAGCCCCTGCGCGAGACCCACCACCCGACGATTACGGACTGCACCCCAATAAGCTACAAATTCGGCACACGACTCTGGAACCGAGATAATTCGTTCAGGCTCATCCCATACGATGCGATCGAACCCAATTCGCACCACGCAGCTTTGTCAAAGTCACTCCAGTCGAGAGTAATTCTGCCGGTAAAAGGTGACGACATTGAGTCTAACTCCCACCAAACGAATCCCTTGGCGGCTCTGTTGGCTATTGAGCAATGAGGTGTCCAGATGATGGTAAAAAGGAACCGATGGAGAGATACGGTTTCTGATGGAACCTGCACCATGTTGTTTCACGTCTGTTCCTTCTTGTTACTGTTAAGTGTTGATTCTGAAAATGCACACGTTTTTTCACGACCCCACGCCAGCAATCATTTAACGCCCCCGTGGCAGTTAATGGAACAAGTTTGTCCACAGACAACCGTTCAGACGTTCAAGTTTGTCACATAATCCTTTTTGTGGGAAAATATGCCTCGACACCAGTTCGCAACTGCCCTTTTGCTTCGAGAGAGAAGAGGCATAACTGCAACCCCCACGACGACCACATTTTTACCCTTTCTTGCCTGTTGCTCAGGCAGTGGAGAAACAGCACTGATCCCCGCCCTGCCTGAGTACCCCCACCCCCCATCTCCGGTCCGCTACGCTCGGGTAGAGCACAAACGGCACTGATCATCGTCCTACCAGAAGATTCCAGCCACGTCTTACCCGCCGCGGCCCATACACACCCCTTTGTGGCATTTTTATTCGAAAAGCTTTTTTTTTTGTTTAACGGCGACCCTTAGGTTGCTCTCCATATGCTATTTACATCCTGAAACATTGGGATGGTAAATCACACAGGCTGCGAGACGGTTAGCACTGCGTCAGGATTTTTCTAGGATGTCTTGCCCAGCAATTAGGTTTGACAAAACTGAGGCAGTCAAAGATGGTGACCAATTATTAAGGGTAGTTGGCAATAAAGGACAGATTGACAAACACAGGAGATCGTAAGCAAGATGCTAACAGGTATTATGCTTGTGCTCACAGGATTCCGGAACCTCAGGATCCATAAGAGGAAAAGAAGAAGAAAGAAAGACGAAAGATGAAGACGACCTTCATCTTTTTCTGGATCTTAGCGGGATCTCTTCAACTGCGCGCAGACACTAACCCCCTCACCCCTACCCCACAGGCCATCAATGAATCCCAGCCCTGCAATACACAGAGCCCAGCGAAAGTTGACAATATCCAGACCTGCTGTGATAAGTTTATCACCTGGTATTCACTTTTCATACGTAGTCGAAATCCTCTTAGCACTGGCGATTCTTTGCAGGTTCGTGCAGACAATTAGGATCAGAAACTGGCGAAGGAGAGGCTGCCACTCTCGCACCCCGGTACAAAGGTTTATGTCACCTATGTTCTGATTTCAACAGACCACCGAACACCTTGACATGAATTATAGTGCATACGTGTTTTTGTGTGTGTTTTCTTTGTTCCAATAAAGAAGTGTAAACTCTGTGCTTGCTGCCAAGATGGAGAAATGTTTGTGCTGCTATTTGTACAGTTTAAGATGTTAGAATATTTTTGGATCGTTTGAGTGAGGATAGTTTGTTGAGGATAGATAGAAGTTCAAGTTTATTTAATTTTATAATGCATGCCTGAATGCCATAGCGCCGCGTAGAGTTCTTTGATAATGTATGTATTAAAAATGATTTTAGGTAAAATTGTGTTTCATAGTATAGGGCAGTGTGGAGCCTAGTGTGGTTGTCCTGCTTGGTCAGAGAACGAAGACAATGCAGTAATGTGATCCTTCACGCTTTTCGCTGAGCATCACACGGAGTGAGTGTAGCCACCTGGGGTGGCCACGTCACGATTACAGAATGGGCACTTTGCAAAGAATGAAGCGATAAATGGACAATGCTGAGAATGCAAGCAGGTGCAAGGTTTGTCTGTTGATTGGAGTTCCAGCTCCCAGAGAAGACCGATACTGCAAAGCTATTACCATACTAATGAGCCATCTCCGGGGACAAAGGGGAAACATTTAGGTGAACGATACTAAAGCAGACACGCCGGCGCCAGAGGAGACTCGAGCAAAGCAGGCCAACGGCCACCTAGGGCCCGCCCAGCAATCAGGGAAGGCACAGTTTTATTGGAGGAAATCGATGCCAATGATCAGGATACGGCTGTTTAATTTGGATCAAGTTCAAGGACCGCCCAAAAGCGCTTCAAGCCCCATTTGGGTTTAAGGAGAAGCCTCCAAGAGAAAATCGTTCTTATTGGCCTTGGTTCTCAGCGACAAGACGCCTGTCTAGCAGCTGCACCAGAAGAAGTAAGTCCAAAATCAACGCACGCTACGAAAGAGACGCTCCTAACTACTATTCCATACCAGTTCGACCACAGCAGCCTCAGAACCAGACAACTGCCATTGTTCCTCTGACTGAGTGGGTGCCCGAAGCTAAGTATAGACTTTAGTAATAGTAATAGTTTATTTGGTAGAGTTTGTGCATGAGTATAATTGACTGCTTGCGTTAATAAATGAGCATTGATTTCGAACTTACTAACTTGTGTAGCGAGTCGTTGATCATTATTCGGTTTTGAACGTTGTGGCGGTATCGAAAGATACCTGGCGACTCTTGAGCAAACGTAAGAAGAAATAAGGAAGGCGACCATATTCACCGTCATAAAAAGAGCCAATTAAAGAGAGAACACAATAAGCAACAGTGGAAAAATGTTTGCTCACAGTGGCGTTCAGGAATTAGGAAGACGGAGATACCGTTCCGACCTTATATGCTAACCATTTAATTTTGAACTACCCTGCACCTCTGTGACCAACCTCGAACTTAAAGTTCATTTAACCTTATTTTCTCGTAATATTGGAGTCTGTGTGTTCGTTGTTCTAATTCGTTCTGTCGTCCACATTAATTAGATTGTGTTGAATTTGTGGAATTCATTAATTTCTGCTTTAAGTGTGCACTTTTTGTTTCTTTGGACTTTATTTTGAAGCAAGTCGTTTATTCCACCACACTCGTGCTGCGTGTTCATTTTTGCCGGAATGTTTGCATTGTTCATCTTTTCTCCAGCAAACAACCTGAGAATACCTTGGATTCTTACCATGATGACATGCCTGTTGAGGAGCAGACATTCTGCGGATGCTTGCATTTTATGGCTCAAAGTGTCCAGTTGGAACTGAAAACCTGAACAGAAAATAGTTGTATCGAAAATATATCTCTAGTGTTGTTGTATTACATAAACTTCAATCGTTAGCAATGTACGTGGCGTGGCCTCATTATTTAGATCATATGCCAGGGCAGCCTCGAATTATATCATCCAGAGTGTCATCAACGTCACAATACATCACGAGAAACTTCTCAGTCACAACGAACTGTGCTATTGTCTCTTCTTCTCAGCACTTTCTTCAGTGAAAACTAAAATACTGCGGAATGATGAACGATGCGGGTCTGTAATCGTCCTCCAGTTACTTAGTTAAATGTGGATATGTTTTACATCCAGATTTTTCTGACTGCATCAGACATTGGCATGGATTAAATGGTAAGCAATGCAGACTCTACGAAACTTTCAGATGCCTTGTTCCTTGAGATACAACAATCAAGACTTTCTGCAGAAGAATTCCAATTTTAGGATTCTTCCCCGAATTGGCCAATGGCGAAAACTATCACGCTATTTTGCAAGAATAGCGGGGTCTGTTCGAAAATTGCTTTCAATGATTTCCCTGATGAATAGGTCTGTTGAAATAAAAAGCAATTTTAACAGCACGTCTTGGATTTAATGCAATGTCATACATCTCACCGTCTCACTCAATTTCCATGTCATAAACTAACTGCGTACGTGTCGACCTCTGCAGCCTGAAATCAGCATGGCGACGGCTTTAATGTCAGTTACGGGTCTTCGTTGTTCTGCTTACCAGCCGTCCGCTGGCATGCTGCTGATTCTGTTTCAAAGACGAAATCTTTGATTTCCCTTTTATTTAGAGTACCCAATTCATTTTTTCCCATTTAAGGGGCAGTTACAATAAGGCCAAAATCATCTCACTGCACTTCTTTGGGTAGTGGATGCGAAACCCATGCAAACACATCGAGAATGTGCAAATTCCATACGGACAGTGATCCAGTACCCGTCTCGAAACTTGGACCTTGGCGCTGTGAGGCAGCATTGTTTATGACTGTGCCACCGTGCCACCTTAACTCTCCAAATTCAGATTGATGCTGCGGCAAGACTGTGAAGCGGCCGAAGACGTCAAAAACTATACAAGTGATTGGACTCAACCATTCAATAGATAACAACACAGCAACTACTCGAAAGACATAACACTATCTAACCGCACGAAAGATTGGTAGCAAGGACGGTGATCAATCGGTGCACATATAGGTAAATGGTTAAGCCATAATTATAATTAGGGAAAGTGGGTGCATGGCGACCACGATTGGGAACTTAATATTCAATGAGATTGGAAACATACGAAGGACTGCTGACAAGGAAAATTAACAGGAGTCGCGCTGCATGTGCGGCAGGAGATCATTGGAGGAGTGAGGGATGGTCGGAGATCTGAAAAGAAAACAGTGCATAGAATATGTTTAGTTGAAATTCAGGAAAAGCAAAAGGCAGATGACATTGACTGAAGTTGCTGATGGGCTACCTAGTGTTAAGCGTAATGTGGAGCATGGAATTAATTATGAGATATCAACCGCATGCAATATTGGTAATACACTAATCATGGGTGACGTAAATCTGCATATAGTTTCTTAAAAGCAGTGAACACTAACTTTCGTGCAAGGTGGTTTTTTGAAGTGCATTATCAAGAATGTTGAAGATTCAAACAGGACAGGTGAGTCGAGGTACGCTGTCACGGAATGAAAACGGCAAATTGATAATATTGTGGTAAAAGAACATTTGGTAATGAATGAACAGATTTTGGTAGAATTTTGCACTATGTTTTAAAGTGAGGAAGTTCAATTCAATCCAGGGTATAAAAGTGAAACATAAAAATGATGAAGTTGTGACGGAACATTGACTGAGCTAAGTTGAGAACATGCATTAAAATATATAACTGTGCACAGCCAACACATAGTGTTCAAATAACTATTACATACCTTAAAACGGCTGTGCATTTCTTAAATATATGGTGCAAACATTCCCCCCCATCCCGAAAAAGAAAGAATAAAAAGCCATCATCCGTGGCCGAAAAATATAGGTAAATCATGACACATGGTTAAAAGTAAAGGCATGTAAAGTGACCAGAAAGTAGCAATCCTGAGGATCAGGAGGTTTTTGTAATATTAAAACGGAAGCCCAAGAAACTGACACAGAATGAGTAAACATATTATAAATGCATAACAACCAGGTAGAAATATACTGTTGTAGTTTTCATGTACGTATGAAAACTGGAGGAGATTGGCAAAGAAAAATGTCCATCCATTGAAGGTTGAGTCAGCAGAATTCAGAACGGAGAATAGAGTAATTGACAGAAAACCGAAATGGCTGGATTGTGTCTGTTTTACGAACGACGATATGGAGATGAAGGAGACGAAATGGAATGCGGATTAGAAGGGCTTTTGAATAAGTAATATGATTGCTAATTTGACAGTATGTGTCTGGAAATGGACATGGCCCCGTTTCGTGTTATGACACATGCGTTCGTGCTGAAAGGTGTTGCTATAGAGATACTGGATGCACTGGCAATCAGCAGGTCTGGCAGCATCTGTGTAGAGAGAAGAGAGCTAACGTTTTAAATCTCAATGTCCCAAACGGTTCCCTGCGATCTCTCTCGCACATACCGTCAGAGCTGCTGAGATATCTAACATTTTGTGTTTGTGTTTCAGATGCCAGAAACTGTAGGAATTTGTTTCAATCTAATGGAAAATGTGATGCTATTATTAAGGATGTGATAAATGTAAGTTTTCAATCAATCGTGAAGTGTCTGGGAAAAGTCTGCATGGATTCATGCATTCAAAATAATTTTTGACGAACATGCTGTATGGTTTTCATGATGTTACTGGCAACATTGGCAAAGGTGAGTGTATTTTCAGAACCCCTCCGATAAAATGACACACAGGAGGTTGATTATCAATATGAAAGCATATATGATGGGTGGCAATATACTGCCATGGAATAAGGATTGTCTATATACAGAAAACAGAGTGCACGAATGAACTGGGTGTACTCTTGGTGACAGGCAGTGGATCGCAAGGATCATTATTTGGGCCGCATTATGCATACGATATGTCAATAATTTGGAGGTTCGGACCAAATGATACAGAGCTGATATTTACATATAATTTACAGTGCAAATGGAAGCAATTCGTCCCATCGAGTCTGCACCGGCTCTTGGAAAGAGCACTGTAACCCAGGTCAACACCTCCACCCTATCCACATAACCCAGTTACCCCACCCAACATTAAGGGCACTTTTGGACACTCAGGGCAATTTATCATGGCCAATCCACCTAACCTGCACATCTTTGGACTCTGGGAGGAAACCGGAGCACCCGGAGGAAACCCACGCACACACGGGGAGGATGTGCTGACTCCGAACAGACATTGACCCAAGCCGGAATCGAACCTGGGACCCTGTAGCTGTGAAGCAATTGCGCTATCCACAATGCTACCGTGCTGCCCACATTTCCAAGTTGGTGGACGATACAAAGCAAAATGGAACATTGTTTGAAAGAACATGCAATGCGACTACATGGATATTTTGAACTCTGGCAGATGGAATATAATGTGGGAAATTGAGATGATCCATATTGAAGGATGGAATAAATTTGTAGCGTGTTTCCGACGTATTACGATACCAGAAAGCGTTAATATACAATGGGAGCAGTGCGTTATTGCACCAATGTTCTTGAAGGCTAGCATCCTAGTTCAGCAATCTATCAGAAAGGCAAGGAGTAGCCGTTATTCATGAAGATTTGGATACAGAAGTGTTGATACTTTGTTTCAATTGTCTAGATGGTCAGGTTGGCCGCATGTTAAGTACTGTGTGCACTTCCAGTCCAGTTGTCTGAGAATGATTATTATTCTAATAGAAGCAGTACAATGAACATACAACAGAAATATTCCAGAGACGTTGAGACTTTCTTCTGAAGAGAGATTTGTCAAGTTGTGCCTGGGTTCTCGAGAATTGTTGAGAATGAGAGATAATCTCATTAAAATATTTTTAAAAATAAGCAAACATGCAAGTTAGATGCAGATTTTCTGTTTTACTTTGGCAGAGATTACAGACAGCGAGAACATTTCAAAATGTTGGCGGGGGGTAGCCACTAAGAACACAGATTAATCTATTATCAGAGACCATAAGACCATAAGACATAGGAGCGGAAGTAAGGCCATTCGGCCCATCGAGTCCACTCCACCATTCAATCATGGTTGATTTCAACCCCATTTACCCGCTCTCTCCCCATAGCCCTTAATTCCTCGAGAAATCAAGAATTTATCAGTTTCTGCCTTAAAGACACTCAACGTCCCGGCCTCCACCGCCCTCTGTGGCAATGAATTCCACAGACCTACCACTCTCTGGCTGAAGAAATTTCTCCTCATCTCTGTTCTAAAGTGACTCCCTTTTATTCTAAGGCTGTGCCCCCGCGTCCTAGTCTCCCCTGCTAATGGAGACAACTTCCCTACGTCCATCCTATCCAAGCCATTCATTATCTTGTAAGTTTCTATTAGATCTCCCCTCAACCTCCTAAAGTCCAATGAATATAATTCCACGATCCTCAGACGTTCATCGTATGTTAGGCCTACCATTCCTGGGATCATCCGTGTAAATCTCTGCTGGACCCGCTCCAGTGCCAGTATGTCGTTCCTGAGGTGTGGGGCCCAAAATTGCTCACAGAATTCTAAATGGGGCCTAACTAGTGCTTTATAAAGCCTCAGAAGTACATCCCTGCTTTTATATTCCAAGCCTCTTGAGATAAATGACAACATTACATTTGCTTTCTTAATTACGGACTCAACCTGCAAGTTTACCTTTAGAGAATCCTGGACTAGGACTCCCAAGTCCCTTTGCCCTTTAGCATTATGAATTTTGTCACCGTTTAGAAAATAGTCCATGCCTCTATTCTTTTTTCCAAAGTGCAAGACCTCGCACTTGCCCACGTTGAATTTCATCAGCCACTTCTTGGACCATTCTCCTAAACTGTCTAAATCTTTCTGCAGCCTCCCCACCTCCTCAATACTACCTGCCCCTCCACCTATCTTTGTATCATCGGCAAACTTGGCCAGAATGCCCCCAGTCCCGTCATCTAGATCGTTAATATATAAAGAGAACAGCTGTGGCCCCAACACTGAACCCTGCGGGACACCACTTGTCACCGGTTGCCATTCCGAAAAAGAACCTTTTATCCCAACTCTCTGCCTTCTGTCTGACAGTCAATCGTCAATCCATGTTAGTACCTTGCCTAGAATACCATGGGCCCTTATTTTACTCAGCAGTCTCCCGTGAGGCACCTTGTCAAAGGCCTTTTGGAAGCCAAGATAGATAACATCCATTGGCTCTCCTTGGTCTAACCTATTTGTTATCTCTTCAAAGAACTCTAACAGGCTTGTCAGGCACGACCTCCCCTTACTAAATCCATGCTGACTTGTCCTAATCCGCCCCTGCACTTCCAAGAATTTAGAAATCTCATCCTTAACGATGGATTCTAGAATTTTGCCAACAACCGAGGTTAGGCTCATTGGCCTATAATTTTCCATCTTTTTTTTTGTTCCATTCTTGAACAGGGGGGTTACAACAGCGATTTTCCAATCCTCTGGGACTTTCCCTGATTCCAGTGACTTTTGAAAGATCATAACTAACGCCTCCACTATTTCCTCAGCTATCTCCTTTAGAACTCTAGGATGTAGCCCATCTGGGCCCGGAGATTTATCAATTTTCAGACCTTTTAGTTTCTCTAGCACCTTCTTCTTTGTGATGTCAACCATATTCAACTCTGCCCCCTGACTTTCCTGAATTGTTGGGATGTTACTCATGTCTTCTACTGTGAAGACTGACGCAAAGTACTTATTAAGTTCCTCAGCTATTTCCTTGTCTCCCATCACTAGATTACCAGCGTCATTTTGGAGAGGCCCAATGTCTAATTTTGCCTGCCGTTTGTTTTTAATTCATTTAAAGAAACTTTTACTATCATTCCTAATGTTACTGGCTAGCCTACCTTCATATTTGATCCTCTCCTTCCTTATTTCTCTCTTTGTTATCCTCTGTTTGTTTTTGTAGCCTTCCCAATCTTCTGACGTCCCACTACTCTTTACCACATTATAGGCTCTCTCTTGTGCCTTGATGCATTCCCTGACTTCCTTTGTCAGCCATGGCTGCCTAATCCTCCCTCTGATAACCTTTCTTTTCTTTGGGATGAACCTCTGCACTGTGTCCTCAATTACTCCCCGAAACTCCTGCCATTGCTGCTCTACTGTCTTTCCCACTAGGCTCTGCTTCCAGTCGATTTTCGTCCGTTCCTCCCTCATGCTCCTGTAATTACCTTTATTTAACTGTAAAACCTTTACATCTGATTCTACCTTCCTTCTTTCAAATTGCAGACATAATTCTCCCATATTATGATCACTGCTTCCTAAGTGTTCCCTTACTTTAAGATCTTTTATCAATTCTGGCTCATTACACAACATAAGTCCAGAATAGCCTGTTCCCTCGTGGGCTCCATCACAAGCTGTTCCAAAAAGCCATCCTGTAAACATTCAATGAATTCCCTTTATTTGTGTCCACTGGCAACATTATTTACCCAGTCCACCTGCATATTGAAGTCCCCCATGATCACTGTGACATTGCCTTTCTGACATGCCCTTTCTATTTCGTGGTGCATTTTGTGCCCCTGGTCCTGACCACTGTCAGGAGGCCTGTACGTAACTCCCATTATGGTTTTTTTGCCTTTGTGGTTCCTCAACTCTACCCACACAGACTCCACATCGTCTGACCCTATGTCGTTTAGTGCTATTGATTTAATTTAATTTCTAATTAACAAGGCAACCCCGCCCCCTCTACCATCTTTGAATCTTTGAAATGATCTACTCTGAAGGGCTGGGGAAGAGTAGGCATTGAATATTATCAGAATTAATCTCTGATTAATATTAAGCTGAATGGTTTGGGAGAATGTCTGCAAACATGCTTCAAGAATTCAATCATGATTGTATTAATGGTCACAGCATATCGATGTTCGAAGCAGCCTGCCCCTCTGCCGCCGTTTCTATGAATCTAATAGCAATGTCCATAGGGTATGTTTCATTTGTGCAACACACTCATGGTACCACATATAGAACACTGTGCAAAATATTTGGCACCTTATTTAAAGAAGGATATAGTCAGTGGACGCAATTTAGTTACGGCTTACAAGAGTCATACACGGAATGTTGGGTTGTCTTGTGAGTAAAGTCTGCAGAAGCGAGCCTCGTATCCTTCAGATGCTTTCATTAATATACGAATGTGGCCTTAGCTGGATCATGAAAAATGTATTGTTCATTGCTAGGAGTGCGTCTGAATGCGTTGAGTAGCTGCCTTCATGAGCCGCTGTATAAAGTGCTGGTGGAGCTACAGTGCTATGAGGAAGCCAAATCAAGACGTCTGATCTAGCGATGGTAAGGCAACGCTGAGATATTTCCAAATTAGCTTGGTGTGTGAATTTTCTTGGAAAACTCCAGCTGATGCTAGTCGCACGTGTCTGCTCATCTTCTCCTCCACCATGTCAGTCGTTGTGGATTTGAAATGTGCTGCCTGAGGACATTTGCGAGCTCCAACAGTGCACTAAGGTACACCAAACAGCCGCTGTTCACCAGTGGTGGCCGGATTCCATGTTTCTGGAAGCAAAACAGTCATCTGACCGTTTTTCTCCTGCTTGGTATTGAGCTTCTTGTCCGATTATAGATCTGCATTCATCCAAGTAAGTTGAGAGCATCGCAATACAATCATGATTGCTGCTTTCGAGATGGTGGACAGTGGTTGTGAATTTGGGAGGTCCGTTACTTGCCACAGGATTGCTCGACAAAAGACCCACTCCGTTAGTCATTGCATTCCTTTTGCTAAACCAGACCAGATATCAGTCAACGGTTTTCCCCTCACCCGCTCCCTGCACGCCAAGTTGATGCTGCGGGAATCAGTTTTAGCGATGCCATTGCATGGGGCGATGTGATCTCACCCTATGGAGCTGATGAATCAAATACAGTTATGTGGCATGCAAGTGTTATTTGCTCGTTGTTACAGCAAGCCTCGAGATTGTCCAGGTTTTGTGTCTTGCATTTGAAAATGGACTGCATCAGTGTCTGAGGGGTAGTTAATGTTGCTGGACATGGTGCACTCGTCAGAAATTATTCCACGTCTATTTATGTGTTTCACTTTTGACTGGAAACAGAGGAGGGCCCCCCTGATCCACCGCCCATGCCCAAACACAGCCTGAAGTCATTCAAAAGAGTGAGAGACGGCTTAAGGTGACCACGTAAAATCTGGAGCGATTTTCACTGGATAGCAATGAATATGTGTTTGTTTAATGCATACAACCTTCTTAAAGGATCAACAGTTAAAGATACTGCCCTGCCGATTTCACCGAAGAGGAGACGGTATTCTCGTCTCCATATAGTATCGTCCGTACCTGAAAGATAATGGGAGCAGAGTCATAGCATGGATATTTAAGACAGAGGTGAATAAATTATTAGTGAGCAAGTGCTGATCGTTTTTCGTGGCACTGGGGATACTGCAGCCTGGAGGTGTTTTGGGATGTTCGGCCATGGCCTGCTACGGATCCATATGTTCAGAAAGAACGATGAGCGATGGGTTTCGTTTTTAAAGGCCTAGTCGTCAGTAGTTGCCCGCCCACATAAGTCTTGATATCGGTAGAACTATCTGCAACAAAATAGAGTCGTGTCATTATTTTTTTGTCAGGAACCATGTTGGCTGGATGACAGAAACGGCCATATTGCCATTTCTATATATTCAACGAAAGTAAACAACAGATGGTTGAAGCGTAGTTTATTATTTTTGCTTCAGACATAACATATTTATTCCTTCCCAAACGCTGTTCTCAATAGATTTAATTTCCATAACTGCTGGCATTCATTCGACAATGGGATTTATAACAATAACGAACGACGGCGAATATATTATTTTCATTCTCGTCAGGAAATTTCGATGAAACTATATGACCAGCATTTCTGTGGCAACTACAAAGTCACCTGGTAATAAGACCACTGTTGGCGTAATAAGAGTTCTCAATATTCTTTGTGCAGGAGTAATAAGGACACGTCGAGTCCTCGGACTTTGGGCGGAAGAGATCGATGCAGAGTGTCATGGTCAAGGACTGGTGTGTGGAGTAAGAGCGTTAATTGTGTCGTAACGATAAGTATAAGCAGAGAGAGAACACATGCAGAACAGACATGAGGAGAAATAGAAGATCTGGCAATGGGAAATCAGTCCACTTTTCATTCTAATTCAAATGTATAACTCAGAATTTTGTGAAAATATCCTTGCATTAACGTTGTTTTCGAGTTTTACGATCGGGCTCTTTGTCCAGAAATTTCAGGATAAGTTCTCATTTCGCCTCATCAGATATTCTAGCTCTCCTCAAAATGTGTTATCAGCCGAATGACTCACATGGCGACGAATTCATAACTTTTAATGTTCTTGTGTTAAAGTTACTTTGTTTTATTTTTATGTATGCTCAATTGGAATCACTAGCATATATCTAGAGTAATCGAGTCACAGATGTTTACAGCATAGAAGCCGGCTCTTCGGCCCAGCCGGTCTATCCCGCCCAGTTTCTATCACAAAGCTACTGCCATTTTCCTGCATTTCGCTCATATATCTCAATATCCACACTGTCCATGTTACGGCCGAACTGCTTTTTAAAGGAAAACATTGTACCTACCTCTGCCACTGCCTCGGGCAGCCTGTTCCAGATGGTTACCACCCTCTGTGTGATGATATTTACCGTGTGGGCTCTTTTGTATCTCTATCCTCTCACGATAATAGGGTGACCAGAACTGAACACAGTATTCCATGTGTCGTCTTAGCGAAGTCTTGTACAACTCCACCAAGCCGTCTCAACTCATGTATTCAAAATGCTGTACAAAATAACCTAGCGTGCTGAATGCCTTCTTCGCCAACCGGTACACCTGCAACTCCAACTTCAGCAGCACGTTAGCATTGTGGATAGCAGACTTGCTTCACAGCTCCAGGGTTCCAGGATCGAATCCGGCTTGGGTCACTGTCTATGCTGAGTCTGCACATCCTCCCCGTGTGTGCGTGGGCTTCCTCCGCGTACTCCGATTTCCACCCACAGTCCAAAGATGTGCAGGTTAGGTGGATCGGCCATGATAAATTGCCGTGAGTGTCCAAAAGTGCCCTTATTGTTGGATGGGTTACTAGGTTATGGGTATAGGATGGAGGGGGTAGGGTGGTCTTTCCAAGAGCTGGTGCAGACTCGATGGGCGAAAATGGCCTCCTTCTGCACTGTAAATTCTATGAAATTCTATGTATTGCAAGGATTTTTGAACCAGAATTTCAAGACCTTTTTATTCTGTAACTGTACCAACTCCCTACCATTAACTGAATAAATCAAACCCAAAATGCATTACCACACATTTATTCAAATTAAACTCCATCAGCCATTCATCGGCCCACTGGCGCAACTGGTCAAGATCATGTTGCAATCTTACATAACCTTCTTCCGTATCCATTAAGACAGCAAGTTTGCATAGTTGTTAGCTCTATGGTTTTACAGCTGCAGGGTACCAGGTTCGATTCCTGGCCTGGAACACTGTCTGTGCCGAGTCTGCACGATCTCCGCATGACTGTGTTTGTTTCCTCCGGCAGCTCCAGTTTCCTCCCAAAACGGCCGAAAGACGTGTTGTTAGGTGAATTGGGCATTCTGAATTCTCCCTCTGTGAACCCGAACAGGCGCTGGAATGAGGCGATTACAGGGTTTCACAGTAATTCAAGTGTTAATGTAAGCCTAAATGTGACAATAAAGATTATTATTATTACTATGCCGCCAATCTTGGTGTCATCTGCATACTTACATGCCTCCTACATTCCCATCCAAATCAATTATACATATCACAAATAACAGTGGACCCAGTACCGATTCCTGAGGCACACCTCTGGGCATAAGCCTCCATTTGAAAAACAAGCCTCCACAATCACATTTGTCTTCCGTCGCCAAGCCAATATTGTATTCAATTGGCTACCTCTCCCTTTATTCCGTGACATTTTACATTTTACAACAACCTGCCATGCGGTCACTTGTCAAAGGCTTTGCTAAAGCTCATTTAGGAAACGTCGACCGCACTGCCCTCATCTACCTTCTTGGTTACTCCTTCACAAACTTTATCAAATTCGTGTGTCATGGCTTCCGCTTACAACGCCATGCTGACTTTCTCAAATGCGCCCTTGGCTGTCTAAATACCAGTAGATGCTGACTCACAGAATAACGTCCAACTACATACCCACTACAAAAGTAAGACTCACCGGTCGGTCGTTCCCGGGCTTATCCTTGCAGCCCTTCTTAAACAAGGGCACATCATGTGTGACCATCCAATTTACAGGCACCTCTCCTGTGGCTGTCGATGATTTAAGTCGTCCAGATAGGGGGCCGGCAATTTTCTCCCTAGCTTCCCACAACGTCCGGAGACACACATATCGTCATACTATTTAATACCTACATCACCTCGTTATCTGTACTATGTACATTGCTCAGGACATCACTTTTGATTTCCCAATATTATCTAACATTCCTGCCTTTCTCAACGGTAAATACTGACGACAAATATTCAATGGTGACGAAATTGTTTGGGTCATCGTGTCTGCACGATTTGTGGAAAGGCAGCATACCGATGCTTAATTTTCCCCACCAGAATTGGCAATTTAGCATGGCCAATTCACTTGCACATCTTTGTCTGTGGGAGAAAACCGGAGCACCCGGAGAAAAGCCAGGCAGACACGTGGAGGAAGTGCACACACAGACCGTGTCACGTGGTCGGAATCGAAGCTGCGCCTCTGGTGCTGTGTGGGAGAAGTGCGAAACATTAGGCCACTGTTCCGCCCTCACCTGCACTTGCACGGTTTCTATAACATAATTAGTCGTTAACTATGTTTGGTGGACACACATGTTGAAAACTACTAGAAGGTAAATCTTCGTCTGAACACCAACCTGTATGAACTGTGACGCTTACGTATTACTTTCGTCCATTTTTCACAATACCCTTTAAACCTTGAAGCTCACTTCAAAGTTTCTGACCGTTACACACGATAAATCAGCTGCTTCACAATTCTTTTGGCAGAATGGCGCGACAATTATTCGTGCCATTCTCCTTGAAGACATATTTTCGGAAGAAATGCACTGGCACTGTTCAAACACTTCGAAGAATAATAAATCATCTCCAAAATTCGCTTTTGTCCTCTTTCTGCAGAGCGGAGATCAAAATGTCGAATATGAAGACAGAGGTTTTAAAATGTTTTTCCAAGTTTTCTACGTATTTATTCATCAAAAATGGCATACATGTGTAGCCTGTGATAGAACAATGAACATTGAATTGTCAGCTGAAACATACACTACATTTTTTCTTTCTTACATTTGCCTTCATACTTTTCTTTAATGGCGTTCAGTTCTGAAATAGAAAATGCACGTTTTTGAACGCACACGATTGATGAGTTCAATTCTCTGCACTTCCGTTTTGAATGTATGCGAAAGCAAGAGATAAGCAGTGACATAATGTTGTTTACTTTTCTGATCCATGACTCCACGACGATTTTACTCAAGATATTATTTGTAATCCAGAGGGAGACGGTGGCTAATTGACGAAGATCAAAAATCCACAAATATAGATATGTTTATTCATGTCATCAACTAATTTTACAAATATAATGGAAAATATCTATGTCACGACATGTCACCGAGATACAGAAATATCATTTAATTCTTCGCCGTTCTCTTCGGGGACGAATTTCTTTCCCACTGAACGATGCAGCAAGACCATCAATCCGTTTGAGATCATTCAATGTATTTGCTTTCGGGCATTCAATAATTGTTTTAAAGATTGCATTGAGGACCAGTAGTAAGTTATCTTGCATAGAGAGAGTGTCAGGTATATCATTTGTTTATTCTAATCACAAAATATTTAGATTTGGCCTTCCTGGATATACTGTTATCAAATATAACGCTGCTACAGCCTTCCAGTTTCACGCTGATGACTTGAGCTGCTTTTGTGATGCAAACATGTCGGCCTGCAGGACATTCTTGCTGCAGTTGTCAGGCAATATAGTTTACAATAGAAATATTTGTGAATTAATTGTTTTTAAACATCGATATCCAAGATGAAATGAAACGATAAGCGTGTTTTTACGACTCACCGGCTCCAATAACAAGCGATTAAAGGGGATAGCATGCGACTAACAGGGCCGCTTACTGCATCGCAAAACTACATCGCAAAGTAACATCTTTGTATAATATTGACTGCATCTTCCATAGATGCGACGAACTTTTCACAAAAACAGGAACGATTCCTGGCTTGGGAAGATGTTTCCCTTGTTGGTATGAATTTTAGAACAAGAGTGCACCCCCAAGGCGACCACAAATTTCTGGTTCTTTGAATCGATAGAGAAACGGTTTTCGTCATATCAAATTGAAAGCTACAGAGCACATCTGAATCCTTGAACTGATGTGTTATATTTGGCGATAAACGTGTTGAAGTCGATTCGAACGTATCGAAATCATGTTTGTCTCGTCGAACTATACGTTTTTCCACAGATCACAACCCATGCTGAAGTATACTTCCTTCACAGCGTTGACCAAAAACAATGGTACCAACGTGTCCAATATGAATCTTATTATGAGGAGTGACTACATGCCAATTTAAAACACGATTTTTTTGAGTCACTTCCAACGTTGAGGTGATCTTATGCTCAAGACTGAGAAAGCATTTAATATCATCTTTGTCTTGCAGCCAGAAATCTGTTCAGTAATTAACAAACGTAAATTTTTTTTTAAAATTTAGAGTACCCAATTTTTTTTCCAATTAAGGGGCAATTTGGCATGGGCAATCCACCTAACCTGCACATCTTTGGGCTGCGGGGGTGAAACCAACGCGGATACGGGGAGAATGTGCAAACTCCACACGGGCAGTGACCCAGAGCCGGGATTTGTACTCTGGCCCTCAGCGCCGTTAGCAGCAATGCAAACCATTGTGCCACGTCCCGCCCCCAACAGACGTAAGTTAAATAATTTGCCGCTATATTGTTCTCCGTTTTTAATGTTGAAGAAAGGGCTGGTAAGCATAAGTAATTTGCATTGCTGTTGGTGATTTTAAAAATTAAGTTTGATGATGTGTCTCATACTGAGTGCAAGGCGTAATTTCAAAACAAATGATGATAATAGAATGCTTAGAATTATGGGAAGCAGTAGCAGGGCAGTACAATAAAATCACATGAACAGATACAGATTGGTGGATTGGACGGTCAAAGTAAGTGCTGATGTGGAAAATATGAAATAGAAACAGAACACACTTGAAAACCTCAGGAAGCCTGTTAAAAATTGCGAAGAATAAATGTAAATAATTGGACTATGGATTATCCTTGCGCAGCTCTCAGTTGAGGGATAAATGTGACGGATCATGTTCTGTATCCGAAGAGGTTGAGAGGCAACGGCAAACTAAAAGTCAGTGACAGTTGGCAGCCTGGTAAGATCGCAACAGTTATGCAGACGACAATAGAGAGATGAAGCTTTCATGGCGAGGCTTTTAAACGCGCTGAAAGTGAATTGATGACACCAGACTGTCTTTAAAGCAGAAGCTCAGTGTATAGCGAAAGCAAAACTTGCGAACAAGAGACCAGGCTTTTTTATTTATTCGTACATGAGACAAAGTAAAGATGGCAGATTTTCGTGAATCAGATGGGTTTTTCGAACAATCGACACTCGTTTCATTAGACATTTTTATGACAGAAATTGAGTTCAAATTCCGTCACCTGCCGTGGTGGGATCTTAAACCTCGTCTCCAGTTCATTATACTGGGCCTCTGGATCACTAGTTTGGCGACAGTAAAACGATGCCATCGCGAGATGATCGATGGAAACGGGATGGGGCCTTTTTTGTTTGGGAATTCTTTGGATAAAAAAGAGGTCAGCGTAGGAGAGAAAGTTCACAACTACTGGAAAATAGTTGTAATGATCAGAAACTACCGTTGAATTTCGGACAATTGAAAGCAGGTTCAGATATATGTGTGTTTAGGTGTGTGCAAACTGTTCATGGCGTGCATACAGTTAAGTGTAAGTACATATTAGGTTTTTGCAGAGCAACAAGGGGCCACGTCGGGTTAGAATGAAATGTTGAACTTAGTATTTGGGTGGACGCAAGGCTGAAGTGTCACCCAAGGTAGTTACAACGAGTTAGCTGGAGTGGAGCAGTTCCTGCAGGCATTGCCTTAAGCAGAATAATCAAATAAATGGAAGAAAACAATTCTCAGAAACGAAAATTGAGGTGATTTTGGGAACAAATTATTCCTAAAAAAACCCAGATATACTAAAATCGGACAAACAAACGAAATGAGTTTTGAAGAAAGTGCTGTTCAGTGAAACTAAGGAAAGGGAAACGCAGAAAATCTGTGTTACTTGAAAGGCTGAGAACGGGCATGGTTGGCACACGAGATGGCATGTATCGGAAGTAACCTTTTAAGTTGCTGACTTTGTTGCAAATTTGGAATAACGGTGTCCTGTTGAATTGTATACGTCAATTTTTTATCAAACGAAAGCCGATATAGACGGGAGCGGAGATCAATTGACCTGCGGCTCGCGGGCACTTTGATTAGCAATGCTGCATTACAGGGCCACACATTGGCTGGCTGTTTGTATGGAGTTTGCCCCGGCTTCATGAGTCCAAATATGTTTCCTCCCATCTTCCAAATGGGTCCCTGTTAGGGAGATTGGTCATGCTGAAGGTAATATCCCCAGTGTCCACAGGTCACTCAGGCTAGGTGGGACTACTGGGTTATGTGTATAGGGCAGTAGACTGGGCCTGGTGGAGTGCTCTTTCGGAGGGACGGTAATACACGATGGGCCAAACGGTTTCCTACTGCACTGTAGGTATTCTATAAAGATTGATGTTACGAATGCGACTTGGCTCACAGAGTGATAAGCGTCTTGGGGTATTTAAGGCGTAATCTATGGGAGCTGCATTTGGTGGCGGCTGCTCCTTTGTTGTAAAGAGTAGGTTGGTGCTTTTCATGGTCTCTTTAGTTACCGAGAACATTGTTTCGGGCGAATTCGATATCTTGAATGAATGGTACACCTGTTGAGTCAGCGAGGGCGAAAGTGCAGAAACTCAAAGCCAAACGTTTCCTTTTGATACTTTTGTTTAATTTTGCAAAACTGAGTTGGCAGGCCTGTGGTTCGTTGAAAAGACTTTTCTAAAAATAATGTGAGAGGTACTCCCTTTTGAGAAAGGGTAATCCGACTAACGTATTGACCAGCAGAAAAATGAGCTGGCACCGGAACGTCACCGAAAGTTATCGAAATCATCCTTGAGATCCCAAGACAGTACTGTGCCTAATTGGGAAATGAATTTAGGCACCTCATAACATTGTGGTGGGTTGCGTGGGAGCATTGAGACTGGGCAAGGACGAAGACATATTTATCCCACCAATATCCTGACATTGACTGGTGAACAACAATACGATTGCGGCAATGTTTGCGCTCTGAGAAAAGGGGTTCTGTAAAGTGGTTTCCCAGTCTGTCTTTAGTGCCACTCGATTTGATAAGGCAAGCGGCAAATCCAGTCGGTCAAATGTAAAGAGGCGCAAATAAATGCTGCCTCCCCAGAACTGTATGTGTTTGGCTTTGAACAGTGAGGACGCAATTGTCGCAGGGTCAGATGTAACAGTTTCGGCAATTTCAATGTTACAGCCGTTGGTAAAGATGAGAGGCTGAGGGAAGAGAGGAGCAGGATGCAACATGGAAAGCGGTCCGCCAGGTCTTGCATTCTGCCGACACGCAGAATACCTTCACTTCACCAATGCAACCCCCCCCCCCCCCCCGCAATACTTACACTCACGCTGACAACTACCCATTAAGTCTTCCGCCGAAATCACTCTGTTTCAATCTTTGCAGATGATGCCATACGTCGTGGACTTTTCCAGCATTTTCGGTTTTATGTCAAATTAAATCCAATGCTCCGAATTGCGTATTGCTGCATTTTTCGATAAGAAAATACATTCTGCAGACGTTTTATTCGACATGCTGCAATTTTAAATCGGCCGGAGCGTTGTCCTGGAGTGCGGCCTGGGAGCATGTGTCATTGCCGGTTTCAATGGCTTGAGGTCGCATCTAAATGAGACTTGACTCAGACGTTATTGCCCGTGTTAGTCATTTGAGGAGGTTGAATATTTGGATTAAAACTTGTTCAGCGTCAATTGCAATGTTCACCGGTATCCTCTTATCTACCCAGCATCTGATTTTGGTGCAGTTAGAACATAGAACAGTACAGCACAGAACAGGCCATTCGGCCCTCGATGTTGTGCCGAGCAATGATCACCCTACTCAAACCCACATATCCACCTATACCCGTAACACAACAACCCCCCCCTCCCCCTTTAACATTACCTTTTAGGACACTACGGGCAATTTAGCATGGCCAATCCACCTAGCCCGCACATCTTTGGACTGTGGGAGTAAACCGGAGCACCCGGAGAAAACCCACGCACACACGGGGACGACGTACAGACTCCGCACAGACAGTGACCCAGCTGGGAATCAAACCTGGGACCCTTGAGCTATGAAGCATTTATGCTAACCACCATGCTACCGTGCTGCCCTATGGATTGTGTGGAATCCGCTCTGAATTGAGAAGCATCCATCAATGTAAATTACATTGGCAAATGCCCGGCTCAGATTTCCAATTATTTTCAATGAGTTGGAAGAAAATGCTTCCGAATTCATTACAAATAGTTTAATGAACTGGAAGGAGATGGATACACTTAGGTTATTGTAGGTGACCCACAACCCACGCACACACAGCACCCCTTGCAATAATGACAGCACTTCGATTGAAATGCACGACCCCGCGCTAAAAATGGCACGGCCATACACCAACACACTCTTTCGCCACGAACCCGACCGTTCTAGAACTCCTGCATCTGTTCCGATCCGTTTGTCAATTGAAAACGAAGGTGCAATGTTTTAAATTTTCTATGGAATTCTGATTCACTGTATTGAAGTCTATATGTGCCAAGCTTAACATTTTCTAACGCTATGCTAACTACCGTTGCATTTCGCTTTTTCAAAAGTCATTACCTTTTTTAAGTTCAACCACTCGCTGGTCTGTAGGACAAATACATATTCAACGTTTTACACGTATACGCTGAAATGTAGAATGTCTGTAACCTCATAAATCATTATTTTGACAACTCTGTAATGTGGAAACTCCAGAACGCTTTGCACGTCCTGGGAAATCATAAGTACTGAAAGGAATATCAGCGGAAGGAATACAAATTCTACTGAGACGATTGAGACAACAGTGGCACTTCAATTGCATAGCAGTTTGTTCGAGGGATTAACACATTCAGCAATGTCATCACCCTGTTCTACGGACGTCCAGGGACAGAGGAAAGAGGTGATGACTAGGAAGTCAAGGAAGACTGGACAGATCATGCCAGAGTCGTGGCCGGAATTTCCTGACCTTTGCGGTTAACCTAACCATTGGCAAATGCCCGGCTCACGTTTCCAATTATTTTCAATGAGTTGGAAGAAAATACGTCCGAATTCATTACAACTAGTTTAATGGACTGGAAGGAAATGAATACACTTCCATTATTGTAGCTGACCCCCAACCCACGCACACACAGCACCCTTTGCAATAATGTCCACCCTTCGACGGAAATGCACGACCCGGCGCTAATACAATCGCCACGGAACGGTCCAACACAAACACACTCTCACGCCACGAACCCGAGCGGTCTAGAACTCCTACATCTTTTCCGATCCGGTGGACAATTGAATTCTCGCCTGTGCTTTCCCCTTTAGCTGAGGTCTGGGGTGGCTTAATTGGGAAATCGTATTCACAAACGGCGGGAAGCAAGATTACCGTTTCCAGCGATGTGGACTTCTAGTGCAGACCTAACCCCAGAAGTATTGTGCAGCTCTGAATACTGTTTTGCAACGTGGGTGATCGAAGATTACCGCCAATGGAGAATGTATACATGGGCCGCGGCGATTCTCTCTGTTCCCACCGGCAGCACATGGGTTTCTCAACGGTATGAGGTGGCTTTATTGACACGCGGCGAGAGTCGAGTATCTGCCGGCCAGGAAACGGCACGCCGTCGAAAATCAGGCGACTGAGCGACGGAAGTGTCTTGCCCATTTGTTTGTCTGAAACAATGAAATTACAGAATGTTTGGAAAACGTAAAAAATTTGGAAAAAGTGTTGGGATAAGTGAATAGCCTAAAGTCCTTATCGACATTGTAACTGTATTCTTATGTCGTAAACTTGATGTTGTCTTGCAGTCATAGGTTTGACCGCTAGGTAGGACATTGCAAAACAACACGTCAAAGATTGAAGTTAACATAATATTTATAGCAAATTATTAAGGCTAATTTGACATGAGAAATTTAGGTTGGCTTCTTCAACGATGCCCTCATCCCTCGACCGTCCAAAGTGCTTTCTGGGTATGATTTGCGCCGGTGAAGTTCAGCTATATTTAAAATTATAGCGTTTGAGTACTGGACGGCGAATCCACAATCGTTTATTTCCCTGCTATTCATTATGTGTAACTGAACGTTTGTGATGCTCTACAAAACAATTAAATATGGAATAGTGTGACGACGGTGCCACATATTTCATGAACCACTGTGCACACTTTCACGAAAAGGTCCTTCGGTATATTGCGGACCTAATTGTGCTATAATATCCTGCGCAGAACAAAAAGCATATTGTGCATATTGTATTTGGTACAGGGGCATTTGACATTGATTGTGTTCTCAAACTTCAACCGTAATTTGTGCCGATGGAAATAGCCTGCCCAAATGATTTTCGTAGAATCTGGGAATACTGCAATACGCCAGGCTAACAATCTGTGGCAATCGTACATATTGCCATGGCCTCTGGATCTTTTTATGGTTTCTTCTGACGTTGCTTGCGTGTCTGTTGAGCGAAATGTCTGAGACCTCCGTGGAATACATAATATTTCAAGTGCAATTCACTCCGTCCACATTTAGGTGTAACAAAATATACCGAAGCTTCCTCAGATTTGTTAAATTGCTCAGAACCAACAATTTTACATTCCAGTCTAAATCAAACGTTACATTTAAATCCCTGCAAGTTGTTTGATTTTTAATGGTCTTTACATTATTAATGGTGCGCTCGTCATTCGTTGTCGAAAATAACGTTGCATGATCCGTGGACAGTTTTAATGTGATTACTTCAAGCAGTCGTCGAGTGTTAAATCCCAGGATGCAAAGTTCACAGCGAGGGACTTGCGATCCATTTTCCAATATTTAGGTTTTGCGCGTGACAGGATGTACAGTCAACTAGAATCGATTTGTTGTCTTGTGAATTGAAAAAGCCTGATACTTTCTCAGCCAGTTTTGATCTTCAACAAATTCCAATTTCTTTGGACCTAATCTGGCAGCAACCATGTCTCTCCAGACAAGGCTATCTAATTGCAGAATATCCGCTATACATGAATATGGAAAATTCGTCCTTAACATCTGTTTGCGTAATGATAAATGATCCGCAAAAATAGACATGTGACGCTAATAAAATGAAAAGCCGAGAATATCTCAGCAAATTATCTTTCAGCTGACGTCCAAACTCCACAAGGACAGAGGCCCAGGATCGGGATTCGACGCCGGGTCCTCACCGCCATAGGCAGCAACGCTAACCACTCTGCCACCGTCCTGCCCCGCATTGAATCATGTTTTGCCAGAATGCACGTGCATTACACCCTGTGCGATAAAGAAGCAAATAGCTACGCTGTTACGCATGATGTGAGTGGCTGCCCTTGGCATTAAGATGTATTTTTAGCGAGTGCAGCTCAGGAGATCGTAGACAAACCGACATCAACGAGAATTAGAGGGTATGCCTTCCCAAAAGATATTTGGGGCGATGGTCAGATCTACCTCGTTGGAGTGAATCTCACCTGACACTTATGTGTTGTGAATGTGACTTACTTATGTGTTGTGAATGTGACTTGCCTGGTGGTTCCCCCTAATGTCGCTCTCAATGGGGACTCGGTAATATACAGAATCAGAGATTTCTATTTTCTGCAGCTCAGCAAAAATGCTTGTTGTGTGGTTAGACGTCAACCATCTCAGTTACAGCAGGGGTTACTCAGGTAAGTGCCCAAACACATTCAGCTGCTTCAGAAAAGACATTTGTTCCATCATAATGTAAGAAGTGAAGAAGTTCGCACATGACTACAAACTGTTGAGCGCCATTTGCTGCTTCACAGTTACTGAAGCAGCTAATTCCAAAATGGAACAAAAAACCTAGCTTGGGCTGCCAAGCAGCAAGTAACATTAATATCATAAAAGTGCCAGGTGACGACCATTTCCAAAGATAGAAGATCTGACCATCGCGCCGTGACATCCAGTGACATTGCCAGCGCTGAAATCCAACTATTAACATACTGGGGATGCAATTGTCGAGAAGGTTGACTGGCCTAGCCACTCATTCGCAACCACAGCAGGTCAAATGCTTGGAATGCTGTGATCCATAACGTAGGCGATGATTTCCCATGTGATCGCCCTCTATCGACAAGCTACATGTCGGGAACGCAATGGAATTGTCTTCACATAACTGGATGAGTACACCTGCAACTGCACTCAAGGAGCTGCTCACCAACAAGGACAATGCAGCCAGATCGATTGCGAACTCTTCCACGGTATTAAGAAATCCCACCACTGCGGAGGAACTCTGTACCACATGCAGAATGCACTGCAGTAATTCAACAAGGTTCCTGATAAATCACGTCAAACCGATGACGAAGACCAGCTGGAAGTGCAAAACCTGTACATACCTGGGAACACCATAACCTCATTGGTTCGTCTCAAAATCGCTCACCATTCTAACTTGTAATATATAGATGCATCATGTTTTGGATATTCTTCAGGACAGTAAAAAGGCCCTGATGCCCATGGAGTCTCGTATCTGTGCCGACCATAAAACATATGCCCTGTTCCCATTTCCAACAATTGACCCTTAGGGATTGAATATTATTGCATTTCATGTTCTCATGTCAATGTTTCTTCAATATTGCCAGGATTCCCACCTCTAACAGCCGATCCATCAGTGAGTCCATGATTCGCACCACCCTTTGGTTGAGAAGGTTTACTCATTAATTCCCCTTTCAATCTCCTGTTGAACTCTCCAGGTCAAGCAGCGTACTGTGAACCCCCTGCACACGTTTCAGTGCAATCACATATTCCTAACGAATGACGACGGTAGACGGTAAACGGAAACTGCATTCGAATCGTGGACTAACGAATGTTTTATACAGCTCTAGAAAAATCTCCTATTAATACATTATATGTCTCGGCAAATAAGACAGTGACCCATATATCTGCATTCCCATTTCATCTACCTGTCGTGACTTGAGGCCCATTTCGACATGAACGCAAGGTCAATCTTGTCTTCAGTACTACTTCGCACATTGCAGTTGAATGTATACTTCCTACCTCCGTGACTTTCCCAAACTGAATTAAGTCACAGATAGCCGCATTAAATCCCGTTTTCTGCTGTTCCGCGGAACCCTAAAGCTCGGCTATAGCGTCATGAATGCAACCCTCCCAATCCCGTCTTCTTGCACACGGTCCACAGCCCTGTACCTTACAGCACTGAAGGTGAAGTTCCAGGTACTCTATTATAGTGCTTCGTCTCCGCTTTCACCATGAACTCGGTCAGAAAATTTCAGTCACTCACTACTTAACGTGGAAAAAATGTATTCCTCATATCCCACTTTCACCTTCTGTCACTCATTTTGAATCTATGCCCCCAGGTTTTTAAATAATACGGTAATAAAAATAATTTTATCCTGCGCAGTCCATATATTCCCCTCATAAGTGTGTACATCTTCATTAAGTCACCTCCCAGCCTTCTGTGTTCCAAGGAAATAACCCTAACCTTTCCAATCCCTGCTCGTACCACGACCTGCGCAGCCATTGCAACATTATTTTAAATCTCCTCTCCAGGGCAATTGTATTCATCTGTAATGTGACGATCAGTCCTGCATACTATACTCCAGTTGGGGCCTCAGCAGCGTTTTATACAATTCCAAGATATATCCTTATTGTTATATTCTACACTTATGTCAATGAAGGGTAACATTCCATATGTATTATCTTTCACTTTGTATACATGAGCTCCTGCCTTTATAGACCCTTCTGCTTCGACGTCAGGATCACATTTCATCTCCCATGTTTGTATTTTCACATTTATTGTGTCCTCTGGTTAATTGTTTAACCTCCCAAAATCCGTATCTTCACAGTTCTCTGCGTTGAAATCCACACGCCACTTTCTCGCTTTCTTCATCAACCCATCTGTATAATCTTGGCGATTATTTCGACACTCCACACTCTCCACTTCTCGGATAGTCTTTGTGCGGTATGAACTTTTCCAAATCGGGCAACCCCTCCACCATTGGTGCAATTAACAGTTATCACATTGCCTGCTTGCCCTCCTGTGCTCCCATGAATAAACATACACCTTCATGCTTTCTGGGCTCATTGTCCAGCACCAATCGCAAAACATGACGGGACGGTAGCCTGTGGGCTGTTTACCACACTGGGCTAAAGCGCTGGATTTGAAAGCATACCAAGGCAGGCCAGCAGCACAGTACGATTCCCGTAACAGCCTTCCCGAACATGCGCCGGAATGTGGCGATTCGGGGCTTTTCACAGTAACTTCATTGAAGCCTACTCGTGACAATAAGCGATTTTCTTTTTTTTTCATGACGTTTATTACGATGGCTTCACAGCGCCACGGTCCCAGGTTCAAATTCCGGTTCACTGCCTGCGCGGAGGCGGCACGCCCGCCCCGTGTCTTCGTGGATTTCGTGAGTGTGCTCTATTTTGCTCCACAAGTGCTGTTCGGTAATTTGGACATTCCGATTGATCCCGATGTTTTTCCGAACAGGCGCCGGAGTGCGGAGACTAGCGACAGTTCACAGTAACTCCATTGCAGTGTTAATGTCACCCTAGTTGTGACAATAAAATTATTAAGATTATTATAAAAATAATGCAGTTCGGCTCAGGGATCGTAAAGAGACACTACAAATTAATATAATAGTTAAGCAGATTTTGCAGCCTAGAAGTTTATGTGATTATTTGCATAGTTGTTTGCAGCCACCGGTGAGAGAATAATGCAGTGACAATATTTGTCTGTCTCTATATTTCTTGCATATGATCATTGATCAGTAAACACGGAAATATTTCCAAATTTATGTGAATTTATGTGACGACAATTGCAAATCCTACTGAGAAACAAGGAGCGCACCGCCGAGAAACAATCGACTGAGCAGGGGGTGTCTGTGGTCGGGGGGAAGGGCGGTGAGGGTTTCCCGCCTACGTTTTCCTTGAACACTTCGGACGATCAGTCCACAGGTCGGACTTTTTCGCGCGTTTGTGCACATTTGCGTTGCCAACAATTCATGCAGTGTGTCATCTGTTTTTCGGTTTCGTTGCAGAAGACAAATGTGTTCTCCTGCAGCGAAGTAGATTGACACCATATCAAAAAGAGGTGTGCAATGTTTAGAAGGACTAAAGTTCGTTATAAAAAACATTTACTTTCGCTAATGGTACACCTATTTGGAGGCACCGAAGTGAGCTTTTATACAGGATTCAGGATTGGTAGGGATGTGAGGGAAAATATTTTGACAGAAGCACTGGTAATGCCATTAAAATCGTTAAATACGTTCAATAAAGACTCTTAGATGTTTCTTATTCGACGCTGATTCTGCTTCTACTCTCTCAAAATATTTTTACACAAATCATCAGAGCTCATTGTCAGACTCATTTATATTAATTGTGCATTGCAGATCCTGGAAATTAATACGCTGAACTTAAATTCAGAAAACAATGGGCGTCATTAGCATAGTGCTTTTGACTTTGAGATCTATTGGCAAGTACAATGCATTCATGGAACAACAATAATAATCTACAACGCCCGATAACTGAAATTAGTACAGTTTACCTTACATGACAACCACGAATCTGAACCATCTGATAGTTTAAACTGTTTTACCAGTCAATTCTATCTAATAACCTTGCAATTCCCTTTATTTAAGTTTATGGGTTTTTTTCTATTCGTCCATGTGATGTGGAAGTCGCTGTTTGCGCCAATATTTATTTCCCACTGCTGACAACATTTCAGAGTCAACCACATTGCTGTGGAACCAGAGACGCATGAAATCCATAGAAGGTAAGGATGACAGATTTATTTCCCGAAAGGAAAATGGTGAACTAAATCGGTTTATACGAAAATGAGTTTCTGGTCACCAATTCGGCTTTTAATTCCAGAAATTTTTTATTGAATTCAAATGTCAACGTCTGCCATGGCGGAATTCGAAGCCAAATGACCATAGCCTGACTCTGTGTCTCTGGATTAATAATCCAGCGACAATACCACAACGCCACTGCCTAAGGTCATTGGACAACTTCCCTTTCAAATTGATTCACACTATTTTCTTATAAAACACTTTCAAGCACTAATTCAATTCTCTGCTGTGAATTCTGCCGGCCATCGGGTGTTAAAGGAATACTTGTACATCCACCAGCAATCCACACCGAGGCCACTGGCACATGGGAACCTGTTTCGTTCGCCTCGCTGTCCAGCGCAATGTTTATTAATTTTCATAGCATGTTTTCAGTCGCACCATCGGATCCTTAATGTCAACAATAAGTTAATTCAACATTTGTATCCTTCCTATTGAAGTACGGGTGGAATTGTTAGATGGGAAGTTACAAGTCCTGTGTCTATAAATGTACATACCGCCACTATCTTCTTCTTTAAATCATTGGACGTTGAACTAACCGTGTAACCCTCTGTTGGTCATTATTATCGTGTTGTTTTCTTAACTTCGCAACATGTTACTCATACGTCTTTCAAAGACGCTCGACATAAACCACAGAGGGGACTCCCATATCTTACACCCCAACCATAGCTATATGGCAACCGAAGTTTGTTTCTGCCCAGAACTAGATATTTACAACATGTCCATGTACTGTTTTATGACTTACCAGCAGTTTTGCATTTTTCATCCAATGCTAAAGAAACAATTGAATATCATAATTAAAGCGCAGATAATCAAACCTATACGAAGATGGAACAGTATCCCTGTGTGTGCTGAAATGCCATGGTAAATTGTCCTGACATCAAACGGTTTAATTATCTTTAATGTCATGTTCCATCAGAGGCAGCAGTTCATTCCTAAATTCAAAAATCCATTTAGCAGCATTCAGAAAACTATTCTGCAGTCCTAATCCAAATTGAATCGGGAGTATCGCTCAAACTGCTTAAAAGTTGATCGATCAGACAGGTGGAATTATATGCGAGAAGTGCAAGGGTTACTTAAAGAAATGTAAGTGTTTTATACAGTAAAGAACACCATATTGTAATGATATTAATTACCGTCGTTTCTATTTTGCAGTTCTTTTTCTGTTTAAATAAATAGTAGGATACTTTCTACTTAGTTCACAAGGTTCATAATCGGATCTTTAAAAAATGGCAATTTTCGATATAGGTCAAAATATGATCCTCCATCATTTATTTTAATCGAATTGGAAGATTAGGATACGTATATCAAAGTTGCTCTGTGCTATACGAAAATGGCGAATGTTAGGAACTGGATCATCGCCAGAGCTGTAGTTTATTGCAACGTAACCAGATTCTATTTCTTCTTTGGCAAACAGTTGCTAACGCATTTAATTGTGCACGAGAGGAACTCTGTGTTATTGGACATGGGTTCTGTGTGTTGTGTGATGCTGATGAGGCAATCCTGGAGCCAGATTTTTCACCACACACATGCAGGTATTTCCAAGTGATGTAATTGGTCCTTGGAAATAATATCGCTGGTATTCCTTTCAAATTATACTTTTCCGGGCCTGCTCTTAACACCGGATCTCCTAAAATAATTGTGTCCCTGCAATGAAGAGTTTTCTCAAAATATTCTCATCTGCTCAAGGATCTCACAGGCATTGATGACTGTATCACATTTCGTCAGGGAAGCATTAAAGCTGCCTTTCAAGTTTCATTGTTCTCCTCATGTTCGGAAGGCTTATTTGAGGTGAACAAATAATATTTTCTTCTGCAATGTTGACTCTCAACCTTCAGCTGATAGATCACCCAGTGGAGTTGGTTTCAGATGATAATGATTCCATACTGTTTTTCTTGGCTTCAGCACGAACCCTAATGTTTGTACGTCATTCGTCCCAGTTTATGCGGAGAATCCGTCTTAAAAAGCGTTATTCGTAAGTCTCCATAGTTTTCTGGTGTTCTCTGTACATAGTCAAAGTTGCTGAGCAACATAGAGCAGTTCGGAGGATGAACACGTTGCAGGCGACGATTTTGCTATCAGCACAGATTTCGCAATCAGCAAAGACTCTCGATCTCACGCGTCCGGGTTCTCGGATTAGATACCATCTAATGTATCTGCACCTATGGCAGCCTGAGAGGAGTGGTGTATCCCCTGATATGAGAACTAGTCCACTTTTGGCAGATGTATCTCGTTGATCTTGATATGGGAGAACAGATCTTGCCCTGCGCTGGGTTTTCTAGGATTTAATGTGGAAAATAACAAATGTAGATAAGGATAATGTTGGCGCATCAATCATTTCGCCTATGCTATTGCAGAAAATACGGATGCATGGGATTCAGGGTAATTCAGCAGTTTGGATCATAAATTGACAAGCGGGAAGAAGACAAAGGGTGGTGGTTGATGGGAAATGTTGAGACTGGAGTCCACTTACTAGTGGTGTACCATAAGGATTTGTTTTGGGGCCACTGCTGTTTGTCATTTTTATAAATGAACTGGAGGAGGGCGTAGACGGATGGGTGAGTAAATTTGCAGGTGGCACTGAAGACGGCGTGTTGTGGACAGTGCAGAAGGATGTTACACGTTACAGACGGATATAGATAAGCTGCAGAGTTGGGCTGAGAGGTGGTAAATTGAGTTTAATGCAGAAAAGTGTGAGTGGATTCATTTTGGAATGAATAACTGGAAGACAGTACTGGGCTAATGGTGAGATGCTTGGTCGTGTGGATGAGCAGAGAGATCTAGGTATCCATGTACATAGATCCCAGAAATTTGCCACCCAGGTTGAGAATATTGTTAACAAGGCGTCCGGTTCTTAGCTTTTATTGGCAGAGGAATTGCGTTTCGGAGCCATGAGGTCATGTTGAAATTGTACAAAACCCTGGTGCGGCCGCATTTGGAGTATTGCGCGCAGTTCTGTTCGCCGCATTATAGGAGGGATATGGAAGCATTGGAAAGAGTGCAGAGGAGATTTACCAGGATATTTCCTTGTATGGAGGGAAAATCTTATGAGGAAGGAAAGACTGAGGGACTTAAGGCTGTTTTCGTTAGAGAGAGGAATGTTAAGAGGTGACTTAATTGAGACATACAAGATGATCAGAGGTTTAGATAGGGTGGACAGTGAAAGCCTTTTTCCTTGGATGGTGATGTCAAGCATGAAGGGACATAGCTTTAAATTGAAGGGAGATAGATATCCGATAGATATCAGAGGTAGGTTCTTGACTCAGAGAGTTGTAATGGCTTGGAATGACCTGCCTGCAACAGTAGTGGACTCGCCAACACTAAGGGCATTCAAATGGTCATTGGATAGAAATATGGACGATAAGGGAATTGTGTTGATGGGCTTTAGAGGGGTTTCCCATGTCGGTGCAAATTCGAGGGCCGATGTAATGTTCGATGTTGTGTGTCAATTTTTTTTCTGTGAATTCTTGGTGACAGTCAGCGTGGCGTGTGTAACGAGAGTGGACTTTTGTCAACAATTGGAACCCATTGACACTAATAGCACTTGTCCATTGTTTCGCCCTAAACCTGCCATTGCCTGTTCATTAAAATCATCACTGTGCTCCGTTGAATCCTTACTGGTGTTTTGTATTTGTTCGGTGGCGCAATATTACAACCTCTGAAACCTATCGTGCAACTTGCAGATTTTATGAGAACATCAATCTTATATTCAGTAACACAACCTCTGCAGCAAATATATTACTGCCTTGAGAGTCGTACAATACAACTCGGCAAAATCGATATTTAGTTATCTCACTGAATTTGCTTGTATACAGTTTTCTGTGCCTTCCAGCATGTACCATTGCACTGAGTAAAACAAAACATTACTCTATATACCCTCCCACGTCGATTCAACCACACACTCACACAACAATCACAACTCATCACCCCTCCTGCTTTTGGACAAAGGTGAAAACCTGTGGCTTGTCCTAGTAAAAATCCTGTCGGTGGAAAAAGTCCCAATTTTACTGTCTCTCAAGATGGTTTAAATAAATCATCTGTAAAATCTCTCTTAAACATTTTCTTCCGCTGAGGAGAAAATCAGAACTTCTCGTGATTCGTCACACAAACGATTAACACAGTAGATGGAGCATGACGGCTGTGAAGTTGTGGATGGACTCAGTTTGGAGCATCCACGATGCCGAGGGAATCGTGGATAGCGCGTTTATAGAGTTGGTCACACCGCACATACAGAGTACAAATGGAGATAGGAAATGGGCGACCACATGACTGTTGAAGAGTAGGAAGACCAGCAGAGGTCCCCTGCAATCATCTCCGTCCAAAACAGGTATGCAATTTTGGATACTGTTGAGGGAGATAGCTCACCAGGGGAAGGCAGCAATAGCTAGGTACATGGCACAATTGATGGGTCTGCTGCACAGTAGGGCAGGAAAACGTGTGGTAGCGCTCTGGCAACAGGGTGTTCGATAGTAAGGGGAGTAGACAGGTGTTTCTGCGGATCTTAACGACCCTCCAACAAGTATTACAGAGTGATAGAGAGGAGTTACAGCGACGTAACCATGTCCATGTGTAGGACAAGAGTAGCTGGGTTACAGTCAAGGGAAGGAAAGGGAACGGGCAGACAGTGCACGAATCTCCCGTGGTCATTCCCCTACAAAATAATGTACCGTTTTGGATGCTGCTGGGGGATGGGGAAAGACCTACCAGGAGAAGGACAGAGCGGCCAGATACCTGGCATTAAGTCTGGAGAAGGGAAGGAGGAGAACAGAAAATAGATTGTGAAATTATCCTCAATGGTCAGGGAATGGATTGGAGAATGTTCGGTCGCGAACAAGACTGCGTTAAATAATGTTGCCACACGAGCGCCAGGGTCATAAATTTCTCGGGTCGAGTCGACAGAAATCTTAAGCGGGATGGGGAGAAACCAGATGGCGTGGTGCACATAGGCACCAACGACATAGGTAAGAAGAGGGATAAGGATCAAAAAAGCGATTTTGCAGAGTTAGGATGCAAGCTAAAGCGCAGGTCGAGCAGAGTAGTAATCTCAGGATTGCTACCGGTGCCAATTGCAAGTGAGGCCAGGAACTGGGAGCGAGTGCAGCTGAACACGCGGCTACAGGACTTCTGCAGGAGGGAAATCTACAGATATAAAGATCACTGGGTTACCTTCTGGGGAATGTGGAATCTGGACATGAAGGACTGGTTGCAGCTAAACTGGAGGGGCACCAATATACTGGCCGGGAAGTTTGAGAGATTGTTTCGAGACGGCATAACCTAGTTTATCAAGGGAATGGAAGCCCGCCTAAGTATCAGATAATAGGGTAACTGGAACAGGCAGAAATAGTGTGCAGCGAGTCTGTGAGAACGGAGAGACGGTTGATAGGGCAATGCTTCCCTCAGTGGGCTGGTTTGAAATGTGTCACTTTCAATGCAAGGCGTGTCAGGAATAAGGGCTAGGAACTTAGAGCGTGGATCAGTACTTGGAACTACGATGTTGTGGCCATTACGGAGACATGGATTTCAGGGGAATGTTTGTTAGATGTTCAGGGGTTTCGATTTTTCAAGAATGATAGGTATGGGAGGTAAAATAGGAGGGGGAGTGGCACTGTGAATTAGGGAGTCGATCACAGATGCATAGAATAAGATATTCGAGGAGGGTTTTTCTACTGAGTCAGTATGGGTGTGAGTCAAAAACATGAAAGGAGAAGTCACTATCTTAGTACTTTTCTATAGACACCCGAAGAGCAGCAGAGAGTTGGATGAAAAGATTTGACGGCAGATCTTGGAAAGATCAGGAGTTCTCATGGATTACTCCAACCTCCCTAAAATGGACTGGAACGTCCTTAGTGCAAGTGGTTTGGATGGAGCAGATTTTGTCAGGTGTGTCCAGGAAGGATTCCTGACTCAATACGTAGATAGACCGACTAGGCGGAAGACCATATTGGATTTGGTGCTTGGCAAGGAACCAGGCCAGGTGTCAGAAGTCTCGGTGTGAGAACATTGCGGTTACAGTGACATCAGCTTCTTCACCGTTACTACAGTCACAGAAAGGGATGGGAACAAGAAGTATGAGAAGGTATTTAAGTGGCGGAGGAAGAATTATACTGCTACTGTGCAGGGGCAGAGGAAAATAAGTTGGGAACAATCGTAATGTGGGGATTGTTTGAGGAGCACTTGATGCGAGTTCTGGATTGTTTTGTCTCACTTAGACATGGGAGGAATGGTAAGGCGCAGGAGATTTGGATGACGAGCAGTGGAGCTTCCAGTCCAGAGGAAGAAGAAAGCTTCTGTAAGGTTGAGGAAGCAAGGATCCTGCACGGTTCTCGAGGGTTACAAGGCAGACAGTAAGTAACTCAAAAATTGAGTTAGAAAAGCGAGAAGGGGGAAGGATTAGGGAAAATACCAAGGCGCTCTACATGTACGTGAGACATATGAGGATGGACAGAGTGACAGTAGGTCCGATTAGGGATAGTGGAGGGAACTTGTGCCAAGAGTGTAGGGGAGGCGCTCAATTAATATTTTGCTTCATTATTCACGAGAGAGAGGGACCTTGTTGCTCATGGCGTGAACCAGGTTAATATGCACAAACAGGTTGATATTAAGTCGCAGGATTTGCTGTAAAATTTTAAACGTGTCTCATAGATATATCCCCTTGGCCAATCCGGATATACCAACGATTACTACGGGAAGCGAAGGTACAGATTGCTGCACCGTTGTTGGTCACCTTTGCGTCCTCACTCTCCACTGGATTAGGACCGGATGATTGGAGGGAGCGAATGTTTTAGCAATGTTCAAGAAAGGGAATAGGGGAATGCCGGTTTCGATTAAAGATTGATTAAATATAGATCGAATGATTTTGTGAAGGGCGGTTGATGGCTCAGAAGCCTCATTTAATTCTTTAACGGTGTGTCAAGACACGTTCATGAAGGTCGGGGAGTAGACGTGGTGTATATGAATTCCAGTAAGGTATTTGATAATGTTAGGCTCATTCAGAAACTCATGGAGCATGGGAGACAGGGTAATTTGGCTGTCTGGATACAGAATTGGCTGTATGAAAGAGGATCGCGAGTGGTAGTGGATGGAAAATATTCTGCCTGGAAGTCGGTAACAAGTGGTGTCCCACAGTGATCCTCTTCTCGTTGTGGTGTTTATAAAATACTTGGATGAAGAAATGGGTTAGCAAGAGTGCAGAGGACTCGAAGGTTGGTGGAATTGTAGATAGTGCCGAAGATTTTTGCAGGTTACAACAGGGCATTGACAGATTGCGGAGCAGAGAAGTGGCTAATTGACTTCAACCAAGATATATGTGAAATGATTCACATTGGAAGGTCGAATTGGTATGATGAATTCAGGATTCATGTCAAGACTCTTGGAAGGGTGATCAACAGAGGGATTTGTGGTCCACGTGCATGAATCGCTAAAAGTTTCCACCCAGGTTGACAGGGTTGTTAGGATGGCGTATGGTGTGTTGGCATTCATTAACAGGGGGATTCATTTGAAGTGCAGAGACGATTTTCTGCAGCTTAGTAAAACCCTGGTGAGACCATATTGGAACATTGTGGACAGTTATGGTTAGCTCATTATTGGAAGGATGTGTATGCTTTGGAGAGGGTGCAGAGGAGATTTACCAGGTTGCTGCTTGGAGTACATATCTTATGAACAAAGTTTGAGTGAGCTCGAGTTTTCTCACTGGAGGGAAGAAGGAGGAGGTGTGACATTAGAAATGTATCCAAGGTGATGAGAGGGATGGATAGAGTGGATAGCCAGAAACTTCTACCCAGGTGAAAATGGCTTCACGGGGGGCGGGGTGGGGGGGGGGGCGGTTTGGGGCGGTCTTAACTTGAAGGTGAGTGGCGGAAGGTATAGGAGAGATGTCAGGGGCAGTTTCGTTACTCAGAGAGTGGTGTGTGTGGAATACAGGGCGAGAGGGGATAATGGAGTCACAATCATTAGGGATATTTAAGCGACTCTTGGACAGGCAAATAAAGAACAGAAAATTGAAGGTGTGTAAATTCGTTTTTTTTTCTTACATGCACTTCCGGTGGCGGAGATGACGTAGAAAGCCGCACATTTGGGAGCTCCCTTTTCAAACGGACGTTTCGGCTCTTTTTAGAGCCCAAAACTGAATTTTTTCGACGTCTCCCGGTGGGAGAAGGCGTGCTGATCGACTTTCTCCGCATTTCTTGACTCGAACTCGGAGTGGAAAGGGAGAAAAAACGGCAGCAGCTCACCAGAATAAAAGGGGGAAGGGATCCAAGATGGCGGCCGGCGGAGAACCAGCGGAGTGGAAGCAGTGGGCCCATGAGGCGGACAAATCTGAGGATCTTGGGCCTTGCGGAGGGGCTGGAGGGGTTGGATCTGACAACCTATGTGGCTACGATGCTGAATTCGCTAGTGGGGGCCAGATCTTTCCATCTGCCCCTGGAGCTGGAGGGAGCCCACAGGGTACTGGCGAGGACGCCTAAGGAGAATGATACCCAGCGTGCGGTGCTGGTGAGGTTGCACCGGTTCAGTGATCGGGAGTGTGTGCTGCGCTGGGCCAAGAAGTTGAAGAGCAGCAACTGGGAGAATGGGGTAGTAGGAATCTACCAGGATTGGAGTGCGCAGGTTGCTAAGCGGCGGTCCGGGTTTAATCGGTCGAAAGAGGTGCTCTGCAAGAAGAAGATAATGTTTGGAATGTTGCAGCCTGCGCACCTGTGGGTAACTTATTTGGAACGGCATTATTATTTTGATTCCCCGGTGGAGGCGTGGGACTTCGTGCGGATGGAGAAACTGGACTCAAACTAGGGGTTGGGGGTTGCGGGGTCGGTTGTAATACTTTATTGTTGGTTTCTGCTCTTGCTGTGTTCTCTTTTTCTGTACTTTTGTAATTTTGATATGGTTAATTATTGGTATGTTGTTCTGTTTTTTGTTGTGGGGCATTGTTTGAGTTTTGTATCTTGCGGGGAGGGTTGGGGGCGTTTATTATATTCTATATCAGGTTGAGGGTATGGTGTGGGGCTGCTTTTTGGGAGCTGCGTCAGAAGGGTGTGGTGGGACAGTGCAAAAGCGCGGGATTTCCTCTGGTTTCCCGCGTTGCAGGGCTGGGGGGTGGAGAGGATGAAGCGGGGGGGGTGTGGCCTTAACTGGTTCTTCACCGCGCTGGAGTGGTGCCTGGAGGAGGGATAGGATGGGGGATGATCCCACTTTGGGAGGGGTCGTGTTTTTGGCGGGAGTCTCCGGGGTCAGCAGAAGTTAGCTGACTCACGGAAGTACAATGGAGGACGGGTCGCGGCTAGGAGGGTTCATAGCCTGGGGGTGAGGGAGGTGGGGAAAGGGGACTATTGGGTTGCTGCTGGAAGGGTCAGGAAGAGGCTGGTGGGGGCCGGGGGGACAGACGTGAGGTTTTGTCGCTGAGGGAACTGGGTCGGGCGGGGCTTCTGGCCTGGGGCGGGCAGTCTACGGGACAAAGCAAAGAGTTGGGATAAATGGGTGTTTCTCTGGTTGGCAATCAGTAGCTAGTGGTGTCCCTCAGGGATCCGTGTTGGGCCCACAATTGTTCACAATTTACATTGATGATTTGGAGTTGGGGACCAAGGGCAATGTGTCCAAGTTTGCAGATGACACTAAGATGAGTGGTAAAGCGAAAAGTGCAGAGGATACTGGAAGTCTGCAGAGGGATTTGGATAGGTTAAGTGAATGGGCACGGGTCTGGCAGATGGAATACAATGTTGACAAATGTGAGGTTATCCATTTTGGTAGGAATAACAGCAAACGGGATTATTATTTAAACGATAAAATATTAAAGCATGCCGCTGTTCAGAGAGACTTGGGTGTGCTAGTGCATGAGTCACAGAAGGTTGGTTTACAAGTGCAACAGGTGATTAAGAAGGCAAATGGAATTTTGTCCTTCATTGCTAGAGGGATGGAGTTTAAGACTAGGGAGGTTATGTTGCAATTGTATAAGGTGTTAGTGCGCCCACACCTGGAGTATTGTCTTCAGTTTTGGTCTCCTTACTTGAGAAAGGACGTACTGGCGCTGGAGGGTGTGCAGAGGAGATTCACTAGGTTAATCCCAGAGCTGAAGGGGTTGGATTATGAGGCGAGGTTGAGTAGACTGGGACTGTACTCGTTGGAATTTAGAAGGATGAGGGGGGATCTTATAGAAACATTTAAAATTATGAAGGGAATAGATAGGATAGATGCGGGCAGGTTGTTTCCACTGGCGGGTGACAGCAGAACTAGGGGGCATAGCCTCAAAATAAGGGGAAGTAGATTTAGGACTGAGTTTAGGAGGAACTTCTTCACCCAAAGAGTTGTGAATCTATGGAATTCCTTGCCCAGTGAAGCAGTTGAGGCTCCTTCATTACATGTTTTTAAGGTAAAGATAGATAGTTTTTTGAAGAATAAAGGGATTAAGGGTTATGGTGTTCGGGCCGGAAAGTGGAGCTGAGTCTACAAAAGATCAGCCATGATCTAATTGAATGGCCGAGCAGGCTCGAGGGGCCAGATGGCCTACTCCTGCTCCTAGTTCTTATGTTCTTATGTTCTTATGTTCTTATGGCTAGTTGAGGGTGGGCGGGACGCCCTCTGATCTGGTTGGTCACCTGGAATGCGAGAGGATTGAATGGGCCGGTGAAGTGGTCGAGGGTACTTGCTCATCTAAGGGGGCTAAATGCAGATGTGGCAATGCTTCAGGAGACACACCTGAAGGTGGCGGACCAGGTCCGTCTGAGGAAGGGGTGGGTGGGGCAGGTTTTCCACTCTGGGTTGGAAGTGAAGGAACGGGGAGTGGCGATTCTGGTGGGGGAAAATGTGTCGTTTGAGGCATCTGAGGTGGTGGCGGATAAGGGGGTAGGTATGTTATGCTTAGGGGCAGGCTACAAGGAGAAAAGGTGGTACTTGCTAGTGTGCATGCCCCAAATTGGGACGATGTGGGCTTTATGTGGCGTATGCTTGTCCAGGTCCCGGATCTGGAGGCGGGAGGCCTGATTATGCGGGCGGGGGGGACTTCAATACGGTGTTGGATCCTTCACTGGATCGGTCCAGCTCTAGGACAGGTGTGAGGCCGGCGGCGGCCAAGGTACTGAGAGGGTTTATGGACCAGATGGGAGCGGTGGATCCATGGAGGTTTGTGAGGCCGATGGCACGTGAGTACTCTTTCTTCTCCCACGTATATAGGGTCTATTCCCGGATAGACTTCTTCGTGGTGAGTAGGGGACTGATTCCAAGAGTGGAGGAGTCCGAATATTCGGCCATTGCATTCTCCGACCACGCTCCGCATCAGATGGAATTGGAGATGGGGAAGGTGCGGGACCAGCGCCCCTTGTGCCGGTTGGATGTGGGGTTGTTGGTGGAGGAGGAGGTGTGTAGGAAGATCCGGGCAAGTATTGAGGGGTACCTCGAGGTGAATGATACGGGGGAGGTTCAGGTGGGGATTGTCTGGGAAGCCCTAAAGGCAGTGATTCGTGTGGAGCTGATATCCATCCGGGCACACAGGGAGAGGAGCGAGAGGGGTGAGAGGGATAGACTGGTGGGAAAGATGCTGGAGGTAGACAGGAGGTATGCAGAGGCACCAGAGGAGGGACTGTTGGGGTAGAGGCACAGCCTACAGGCTAAATTTGATTTGCTGACCACTAGAAAGGCGGAGGCACAGTGGAGGAAGGCACCAGGGGCAGTGTACGAACATGGTGAAAAGGCGAGTAGGATGTTGGCTCATCAGCTCCGCAAGCGGGATGTGGCTAAGGAAATTGCTGGAGTGAGAGACAAGAGTGGGAATGTGGTGCAGAAGGGGGTAGAGGTGAATGAGGTCTTCAAGGACTTTTACGGGGAACTGTACCGGTCGGAGCCAACGGTGGAGAGGAGGGGAATGGAGAGGTTCCGCAACGGGCTTTCTTTCCCAAAGGTGCAGGAGGAGCAGGTGGAGGGGTTGGGGCGCCGATTGAGCTGGAGGAAATAGTTAAGGGGATCAGGCAGATGCAGTCAGGGAAGGCGCCGGGGCCGGATGGGTTCCCGGTGGAATTTTATAAATAGTTTGTGGATAATAGTTGCTGGTGCGGACACTTAATGATGCACGGGAAGGGGGGACTTTGCCCCCGTCGATGTCGCGGGCGCTGATTTCATTAATCTTAAAGAGGGACAAGGACCCCCAGCAGTGTGGCTCATTCTGGCCCATATCTCTCTTCAATGTGGATGCCAAGGAGCTGGCAAAAATCCTAGCCACCAGGATAGAGGACGGTGTGCCAGGGGCTGTACACGAGGACCAGACAGTGTTTGTGAAGGGAAGGCAGCTGAACACGAATATGCAGAGATTGTTGAATGTCATCATGAAGCCGGCGATTGAGGGGGAGGCTGAGATAGTGGTGGCGGTGGATGCAGAGAAGGCCTTCCGTAGAGTGGAATGGGGGTACTTATGGGAGGGGTTGGGGAGGTTTGGATTTGGTGAAGGGTTTATTAGATGGGTGAGGCTGTTATATGTGGCCCAGATGGCGTGTGTGGCCACGAATGGGAGGAGGTCGGAGTACGTCAGGATTTTCCGAGTGACCAGGCAGTGTTGCCCAATGTCCCCCTTGTTGTTTGCATTGGCAATCAAGCCGTCGGCGATGGTGTTGAGGGATTCAGGGAGGTGGAGAGGTTTGGTGCGAGGTGCGGAGGAACATAGGGTGTCGTTGTATGCCGATGACATTTTACTGTATGTGGCGGATCCGGTCCGAGGGATTCCGGGGGTGATGGAGCTGCTAGCTGAGTTTGGGACCTTTTCAGGCTATAAACTAAATGTAGGCAAGAGTGAGGTGTTTGTGGTGCACCCTGGAGACCAAGAGGAAGGAACTGGTAGGCTCCCGCTTAGCAGGGCAAGGGAGAGTTTTAGCAACCTGGGGGTGCAGGTGACCAGGGACTGTGGACTCATCACAAGCATAATTTCACCAGGCTTGTGAATCAGATGGTGGAGGAGTTCAAGAGGTTGGACATGCTGCAATTATCGTTGGCGGGGAGGGTGCAGTCCGTCAAAATGACAGTGCTTCCGAGATTCTTGTTCCTTTTTCAGTGGCTGCCCATCGTCATCCCCAGGGCCTTCTTTAGGAGAGTGACTAGCAGTATTTTGACCTTTGTGTGGACACATGGGACTCCGAGAGTGATGAGGGTTTTCCTGGAGCGAGGGAGGGATAGAGGCGGGCTGGCGCTGCCCAAACTTTTGGGATACTATTGGGCGGCCAATGTGTCAATGGTGCGTAAATGGGTGATGGAGGGGGGGTGGGGCGGCGTGGAAAAGAATGGAGATGGCGTCATGTAGAGGTACGAGCCTGGTTGCCTTGGCAACGGCGCCGTTGCTGCTCTCTCCTAAGAGGTATACCACGGGCCCGGTGGTGGCGGCGACCCTAAGAATCTGGGGACAGTGGAGACGGCATCGGGGGGAAACGAGGGCTCGATGAAGGCTCCATTTGTTGGAAATCATCGATTCATCCCGGTGAACAATGATGGGGGATTTAGGGGGTGGCAAAGGGTGGGCATCAATAAATTGAGGGACCTTTTTATTGACGGGAGGTTTGTGGACCCGGGGGAACTGGAAGATAAATTTGGGCTCCCCCAAGGGAACATGTTCAGATACTTGCAGGTAAAGGCCTTTGCTAGGTGACAGGTAGAGGGGTTCCCTTTGCAGCCCCCGCGGGGAGCGATGGACATAGTGCTTTCGGGGGTGTGGGTCGGAGAGGGGAAGGTGTCTGACATTTATAAGGTAATGCAGGAGGTGGAGGAGTCGTCACTGGAGGAGCTGAAGGCTAAATGGGAGGGGGAAGAAGGGGAGCAGATAGAGAATGGGACTGGGGCGGATGCCTTGGAGAGAATCAACTCTTCCTCTTCCTGTGCGAGGTTTAGTCTCATCCAATTTAAGGTGCTGCATAGGGCCCATAAGTCTGTGACTCGGATGAGTAGGTACTTTGGGGGTGAGGACAGGTGCACCAGGTGTTCGGGGAGTCCAGCGAATCATGCTAATATGTTCCGGCATGTCAGGCACTGGAATAACTCTGGAAGGGGGTGGCGGGGACGGTGTCGAGGGTGGTTGGATCGCGGGTCAAACCAGGGTGGGGACTCGCGATTTTTGGAGTTGTGGTGGAGCCGGGAGTGCAGGAGGCCAAAGAGGCCGGTGTCTTGGCCTTTGCGTCCCGAGTAGCCCGGCGGAGGATCTTGTTGCAGTGTAAGGATGCGAAGCCCCCGAGTGTGGAGACCTGGATCAGTGACATGGCGGGATTTCTAAAATTGGAGAGGGTCACATTTGCCCTGAGAGGATCAATATAAGTGTTCTATAAACGGTGGCAGCCTTTTCTGGACTTCCTGGCTTGAAGATAGGTATCTTGGTCAATAGCAGCAGCAACGCGGTGTGGGGTGGGGGGGGAGGACCGGGGGGGGGGGGGGGGGGGTGGGGGGTTGAGGGGGGTGTTCCTTATTGTAGTTTCTTTTTTTTTACTCTACGGTTATGTAACTTACCATTGTGTTAATTTAAGTTGTTATTAATACGTTGCGTTATTCACTGAAGAGGCGCGAATGTTTATGATTGCTATCATTATTGTTATTATTGGTATTTTATTATGCTTCGATGTTGTTGTATAAATTCAAAATTTTTCAATAAAAATTATTTAAAAAAAAGTTTTTTCTGGCATTAGAATAAATGGTCGGCACAACATTGTGGGCCGAAGGGCCGGACTGTGCTTTACCATGCTATGTTCTATGTTCCATCTATGCCGTCTTCCGGGCGCAAGTGTCCTGGATGTCTCAGAACGACTGTCGGACATTCTGTGGTGAGGGTGGGTGAACAGCAAGCTGTCGTGATGCATCTAAACACCAGCCATCCGACTGAAAATTAACGGTATCATAGAAATTAGAGTGCAGAAGGGGTCCATTCCTCCCATCGAGCACCTCCCATCCTCTTGGAACGAGCACCCTACCCAGGGTCAAAACCTCCACCCCATCCCCATAACTCAGTAACCCCACCCCAACACTAAAGGCAATTTTGGACACTAAGGGCAATTTATCATGACCAATCAATATAACCTGCACATCTTTGGACTATGGGAGGAAATCGGAGCACCAGGAGGAAACCCACGCACACACGGTGAGGATGTGCAAACTCAGCACAGACAGTGACCCAAGATGGAATCGAACCTGGGACCCTGGAGCTGTGAAGCAATTGTGCTATCCACTATGCTACCCTGCTGCCCTATATGAACATAGAACATACTACATAACACATAGATCACAAAGTGAAGAAGGAGGCCATTCAGTTTATCGAGTCTGCAGCGACCCGCTGAAGCCCTCACTTCCATCCTATCCTCTTATCCCGATAACCTCATCTAACCTTTTTGGACACTTAGGGCAATTTAGAATGGCCAATCCACCTAACCTGTGCGTCTTTGGATTGTGGCAAGAAAGCGGAGCACACGGTAGAAACCCACGTGCACACGATGAGAACGTGCAGACTCAACACAGACAGTGACCCAGCAGGGAATCGAACCTGGGACACTGGCGCTGTGAAGCCACATTGCTAGCCACTTGTGCTTCCCTGCTGCACAACATGCTGACGTTGCAATTAGACCTCTGCCAGTCTAACACCTTCACCTTGCAGCATTATTAGGCAGGATCTGGTGAGCGTTGTTTGGGCAAGGCTGTTTGAGGGAAAAATGGAATCCGGCGTGTGGGAGGTACTCAAATGTCAATTGATTAGAAGTAAGGACCGGCATGTATATGTGATGACGATATATAATGATGGCAAGTGTACAGAACCCTGGATAATTAGGGATACTATGAAACATGTCAGAAAGAAAAAGAAATCCTTCGTAAGGTCTGAAAGACTTAGGGCGGATGAAGCGCATGAAGAATATCAAGAATGGAGGAAAGAACTTAAGATAGGAGTTAGGAACGCCACAAGAGGTGTCGTGGTTCCCCAGGACGACAATTTGTTCGTACCTATTAAAACACCGAGAGTCTGAGAAGCGATCTTTCAAGTAGTGAACTTTATTTTCCTAGCACAAGAAAACAAAGCTGGGATGTCCGGAACAATCCGAAGAGCCTCAGGGCTTACTGTCTTTTATGTACATTTCAACTCCATATCTCAAACTCTTATCTTACTTTACAGCCCTCTTATCTTGCTTTCCAATCTGACCTTGCTTTGGCCACCATTGTTTTTAGTTGGCCCTTTATCTGTCCCATTCGAGATTGGTCGCTCCCTATTTCCTCTCTTTGCTTCTTAAACCATGGTGGCTATAACTCTTGTCCTTATCTTGCTCCTGTGTAAACTTCCCTGCTTGTGAAACAATCGTGGTTTTGCTGACTTAGGCCGAATGTATAGAAAAACATGCTCACTCTATTCTTGTCTTTTTATGGCCATTATTTATGGTCAACCATTAAGTTGAGCCACTGAGCAGTATTCATTGTTCTCCCAAGTGACTATTATTTGTCTTTGTTAATTAGTAAATGCTATACTACTTTTCTGGGTCTTCTGCTTTAATCATATTAACTATACTTGATTACATTAGGTCACACGAGGTTACCCTAGGTTACATACTCATCTCAATACTCACCTAAATCTACTTTATCATTTCACTAAAACCTATGATTCTGAACTTCATACCTAACTCATACAATATCCAGTACAAATTCCCTTACATGTCCCCCCTTTGAGGCTATTCCCTAGCCTCATACCAATTACCAAGCTCAAATAATCCCCTTGCTTGATCCCATTTACATTTTATTTTAATCACTCTTTGCAGGCAATGTGGAGGAGCCGAATACTTTGGTCAGGGATCAATGTCCCTATTCCATCTTTATCATAATCTATCTATCCAGGTTCTGATTCTTGGGTTGCTCCCCCAGATTGCCTGCTCCTGACAGTCATCAGCCAAAAACCTTCCCACCCTTGCCAAGGGAAGGGAAAAAGACTGATTCCTGTGTACAGACTAAGTTCTCCTAGTCTCTTGCGGATTTCAGCCAGGTGCTATTGTTGTTACAAAGCGATCTTCCATTATTATAGTCCTTTCACAGAGTGATGAGTTTCAATCTCGACCAAGGTCATGGTGAATCCACTCATCGGAGGCAGCTCAAGGTTTTCCCGTTCCTCTGTTTTTCCTCGTGAGCGTGAGCTGCTTGTCACCATCATCTGCCGTGCTGCAACTCTGGTAAGGAAGGATCTCAGGGCGGGTAGAAAACAACAAAATATGAATCCTAGAACGGTTATGATTGTGATTGCTACAGCTCCAGCTTTGGCAAACCATGCCCCCCATCTTCCTAACATTCTATCCAACCAACTCCATGCCTCATGCCCAAACCCAGCATTTTCTTTCACTTCTGTCCTAAGATTCTTCAACTTATTCATGGCTTGTGTAAATGACCCCTCTGGATCAGTGTTGTTAGGGATAAATGTGCAACACTGGTCTCCAAACATAACACAGACCCCTCCTTTCTCTGCCAGGAGCCAATCTAATGCCTGTCGATTTTGCCATGCCATTTTACTGGTCGCATCCAACTGCTCTCCCAATGCTTCCAGGGCATCATCCGAATAATTAATAAACCTCTGCTGATTATAATAGATGTAATTGATCCACTCAGTGTTTTTGCTGGGTGTGATCCAAACAAAGATGGATTCAAACCCTGCAGCTATTTCGTTCCTAGCTTTGAACTCATTCGGGATGCCTCGGGGCTGTCCGATTGCGTCTAGTTGTACCCTAGGGTCAGGGGTATATGCCCTCTTAACTTTTCGTGATTTAATTTCTTTTTCCACCGGCAGTATTACAGTGCTCTGGGCCAGCATAACTCGGGCACACAGTCCCCTCCAATTCAGTGGTAAGTGTGCCAGCAGCCCTTTTTCCGGGCCACAAAGCCACCAGAGATCGGCCAGTTGGTTTACTTGATAGTCTAATACATAAGGAGGGGGTGGCGATCCCACTTTAACTGGGATGATCAGACTAAGGGCGTCAGTTATATTCCAAATCCTTTCACACTCTCCTGTGTAGTGTCCCAAACTACTCCCCGTGCTGCTTTCCCTCCAATAACAATCTTGGATTCGTAAGTCAGGCTGCACCCTCCATTCCTTTGGGGCCGCGTCCATTGCCGTTCTTGGCCAATTTGGACAATTGTGGGCTATATTGTAAATGCCCTTTTTTACCCCAGCAAGCAGGACACAGTGGTAGTGACACATCGGCGGCTTCCCTTTACAAAGGTCAATACATGCGGATCCTGAACAGTTTACCGTCTCATACGTGAGCGTCCGATTCCCTACCTTATATGTCTGTGTATATGTGGTGTGTGCACGGCAATTTTTCTTTTTCCAGATTTGCCGCATGGTTCTACAGTCTTCTGATCCCCATGGTACATCAATTACTTGGGTGTTAGGTCTCTCTGATGCACATACCACACAATCTTTCCCCTCACTGTTTTTCTGACCTGTATACTCAGCCCATTTCCACCATTTGTTTCTTGTTGCTTTCTCCCAAACAGTATTCGTACTCACGAATCGTCTACGTCTTGTTTGTCTTAATACTCTACCTTCCTGATTCTGCACCCCTATGTCCTCTGCATCCCACTTTCCTTTTTTATGGGTCAAGGAAGTCCCCAAGGGAAATAGTTTCCAAGTCCCAGGTGGGGAACGAGGCCCTTTACCTGTTTTCACCTCCCTCGGCACCTTGACTAACAGGGTGAGGCTGGGCATTTGTATCATCAGCCAGCTCATGCACAGAACCACTCTCATCATCCGCTACTATTTCTGTTCTATTTTGGCTCTGCTCCTCCTCCTCACGATTCTCCTCGTGTAGTGCTATCTCTTCCTCGCTGCTACTTCTATCCGCCCTGCCACTATCTTCAGTCTCCCTTCTCTCCCCTACCCCGGGTACCGTTCTGGTACAATGGTTCAAGTGATACCACAGTGTACTGCCTTCTACTTGCAACGCCGTGGGAGATACTTTGGTGACTTCAAACGGCCCTTCTCGTCTGGGTTCATGCCAACGTCTCCGGAACTTTCTGATGTATACTTGATCTCCCGGTTTGATCTGGTATTCCGTTGCAGGGCTCTCCTCCTCCTTGGCCTTTTCCTGTTCAAAAATAGTTCTATGTATAAAAGTTAATTGTCGTACATACTCTCTTGTGTCCTGATCTAAACACTCCAACGCGGGGCCCCCTGCTCCCCCGATCTTTGGCACCGGCATTACTCTTCCTGTCATCATCTCATGTGGGCTTAAATGTGTGATTCTGTTTTCCTGACTCCTGTATTGCATTAGAGCCAATGGCAGAGCATCTATCCAGTTTTTTCCTGTCTCGCTGCAAATTTTGCTTATTTTAGCCTTGAGGGTTCCGTTTGCTCTCTCCACCATTCCTTGGGATTGAGGATGATACACACATCCAAACTTCTGCTTTATTCGGAGTGCTGAGAGTGTCTTTCTCAGTGCCCTCCCTATAAAAGCAGATCCATTGTCTGAACTTAATTGCATGGGTATGCCAAATCTTGGGATAATTTCTTTTGACAGGAAGTTAATTACCGTTCCAGATCCTTGATCTTTGGATGGCGTTGCTTCTATCCATCTGCTGAATCTATCAATAATCACTAGCATGTATCTTTTCCCCCTTACCACCTTTCCCATATCCACATAGTCCATGCATAGATGTTTAAACGGCCCTTCTGGAATGGGTATATGCCCTATTGGGGCAGTAATGCCCTTCCTGATATTATTCTGAGCACACACCTCACACAGACCTAGTATCTCGTCAATTGAGTTTTGCAGGTATTGTGACCAGAATCCTTCCTTCTTAATCTTCCTAGCCACTTCTCCTCTTGCACAGTGATCCACTCCATGTGCTTCACTAATTAGTACGGTTAGTAATGATGTGGGTGCTATGACCAACCCCTCCCCATTTCTCCATATTTTGTCATGTTGTCCCTGTAGTGCTCCTCTATCTTTCCACATTGTTTTTTCAGCTACAGGGGCTTCTTCCTGTAACTGTGCCACATCTTCTAATGTGATTTGAGGTTCGATATTCCCCACACCTGGCCCTGGGTGCGGCCTTGCTATTTCTACTGGGGCTATCGTAGCCTCAATGCATCCTGACGCTTCTTTAGCCGCCTTGTCGGCTTTGGTATTTCCCTGTGTGATGCTATCCGTTCCCTTTTTATGCGCCTGACACTTAATTATGGCTAATTCCCTTGGACCCATCATAGCCCTTATTAAAGCCCTGATTTGACCTTCGTGTTGAATTGGTCCTCCTCCGCTTTTCATAAATCCCCTTTGCTTCCATATTGCCCCAAACAGGTGGCAAACCCCGTGGGCATAGGCCGAATCAGTATAAATTTCCACTGCTTCCCCGTTTGCTAACTCACATGCTCTGGTCAGTGCTTCAAGCTCCGCTAACTGGGCTGAGCATGGCTGCTCACATTCTTTTGCCTCCAGTACCTCAAATGTTTTCCCTTTCTGTTCAACTACTGCATAGCCAGCATGATTTCCCCTATGATCCCTATGACACGAGCCATCAACATACAACGTTCTCTTTTCTTCTGTGTTTAACCTATCTGCCTTCAGATCTTTCCTCAGTTTCATAAACACTTTTGTCTCTCTTACACACTCATGCTCCTCTCCCTCATGTGGCAATGGCATATATTCAGCTGGGTTGGCCCTATTGCACTTCACTATCGTAATGTCCGGGAATGTGGTCAGCATTTGAAAATGGTGAATTCTAGCCGGCGTCAGAACAAACTTCCCTTTTTCAATCAATTCAGCTACTTTATGGTATACATGTATGTTTATCGGATATCCCATTGTGACCGTAGCTGCCTTTTCGTACGCCCACCAAGCTGCTGCCAGGCCTTGATAGCACGGAGGGTATCCCATTGCTACGTCATCTAGCTTGGTACTATAATATGCTACAGTCTGCCTTCGCCTCCCCTTGCAATTTTCCTGTGTTAACACTGCTGTAGCAAATCCGGCTTCTCTGTTACTCACAAATAAGTCAAAGGGTTTGTCATAGGTCGGTAAAGCCAATGCTGGTGCCTGTGCCATTTCTCTCTTTATATTCTCAAATGCGTCTAACGCATCTTTATCCCATTTTAGTTTGGCTTTTAATTCTTCACACCCTGCTTCCTTCATTATCTTTCGTAGTGCATGCGTTTTTTCTGCATAGCTTTCCACCCATTCTGAACTGAATCCTGTCATTCCCAAAAATGTCATCATTTGTCCCACCGTCTGTGGTTTCGGAACTTTTAGTACTGCTTCTATTTGCTGTGAAGCTATCCCCTTCTGCCCTGCTGATATTTCTCTCCCCAAGTATTCTACCTTTCTCCTGCACAGCTGCAGCTTCTTCCAGGATACTTTATGACCCCCTTCTGCTAGTCTTTTCAAAAGTTTTAAACTATCCTTCCTGCATTGTTCTTGTGTTTCTGTGCATAATAGTAAATCATCCACATATTGTATCAGTGTTCCTTCCAACTGTATTCCTTCTAAATCTGCTCTCAACACCTGATTGAATACATGTGGGGAATGTTTAAATCCTTGGGGCATTCTATTGTATGTGTATTGTTTCCCCTCGTACGTAAATGCAAAGAGATACTGACTTTCTTGAGCTAGTGGCACACTAAAAAATGCCGAACATAGGTCGATTACAGTAAACCATCTACTTTCAGGTGGTATATTTGTCAACAAGGTGTAAGGGTTTGGAACCTCTACTGGCATATCTTCCACTACCACATTAATTGCCCTTAGGTCATGCACCAATCTCCATTTTTCTCCGTCCGCCTTTTTTACTGGTAGGAGCGGTGTATTACACCTGCTCCGGGTTTCCTTTAATACCCCTGCTTCTATCAATCCCTTAATCGTTTCTCTAATTCCTTCAATTGCTTCTGTCTTGATTGGATATTGTGGCCTATAGGGCCCCTGGCGTCCTGTCTTTAATCTGACTTCAACTGGATTAGTGTTTTTAACCCTTCCTACATCCGTGTCCTGTCTGGACCACAACTCCTGTGGGAGGGAGTTCAAATCCTGCTCTAAGCTCTCTCTCCATTCCAGTTCCTGTTTCTCACTTTGCACTCCTATTGTTATCTGCTTTGGTTTCCCAAGCATCTTAACATCCAAAATTATTTTCGTCATTTGTCCATCGCTGGACGTCCAAATATCTACATTGTCTGTCTGGACAAATTCTAAGCCTTGTGCTCTCAACACCATTGGTCCTAGGTCCTTTGATCTATATCCCGGATTTACTTTCAATGTGACATGTGGCTCCGCCCCAGGTACAGAGAACCATTTGTCAATCCATTCATTCCTAACGATTGCGAGGGCCACTCCCTCTAGTCCAATTAAAATACTTCCTGACTTTATTTCCTGTTCTCGTCCCGCCTCCTTTTCCCATTTCTCCTGTATTTCAGGTTCCTGCCCTTCATCAAATATCATTGTACTGTGTAATTCTGTTCTCGGCCATTTGGCTTGTGGAACCCAAGTGTCTATAAGTTTTCCCCAAACTTCCCATATCTGTTTTTTAATTTGTTCCTCTATATCTCCCAGCCAATATACATTAACCCCTTCCTTTCCTGGTATCTCAAGTGAATACATTCCCATCAAATCAATTCCTTGTTCGGTGCATTCTAATTTCAGTCCTAGACCTAGGATTGCATCCCTTCCCAATAGGTTTAAAGGAGTTTTATCACATACTAAAACAGGTACATGGGTAGTTTTGTTTCCAATGGTAACAGGCACCGGCGTCGTCATTCGAGCTAGTGTTATTTTCCCCGAGAACCCCACAGTTTTTACAAACCGGTTTGACAATGGTAGGTGATCCGCATATTTCGTTTGTATGCACGTACACGTGGCGCCGGTGTCTATCATCATGGGGACCTCGATCCCGCCTACTCTAACATTAACTATAGGTTCCTGCTCTGCGGTTTCTGTTATTTGTACGTACTGTCCTACCATTTCGGGGTTCTCTGGGCCTCTCTATGCGAAACTCTGATGGTTCACCGGCCCTTGAAACATCGGGATGCTGTTCGGCGACCCTTGGATCAGCTGTTGGCCTGCCTGTTGCTGGTTTTCTCCCTGTCTGGTGGAACTCCGCGGGCAATTCCTTTTTATGTGCCCTGTCTCCCCGCACCCCCAACACACACCTGGGGGGCCAGGCAGTGGTCCCTGTCTCGGAGTCTGATAATTAGCCTGTCCCTGCCCTCTCTGATTCTGAAAGGGTGGCCTACCACCTCCCTGTCCTTTCCCATTTTTATTCCAGTCAGTCTGATTTTGCAGGGCGTATGGGTTTTGATAATTTAGGCCATGGGCTTCTGGGTTTATGGACAGTGGGCAGGCAGAAATGTTGTAGGTTACGATGGGCTGGCCTCCATCTCCGCTCCCCCCTATTGTTAGTGCAGGTATTTCCCCTGACTTTTGCTCCACCACCATCGGTGCTATTTTTCTGGGTGTGAGATCTTCTTTTGCCTTTAGCTTATCCTTGTTTTTGATCTCCTCCAATTGTGCCTGAAGGAGTTTACGTTGTATCTCCTTCAGCTGTTTGTCTGCATTCTTTTCATCTTTGCGATGTCTTTCTACTGCATGGGCAACATAATCCACAAACTCCCGGTAGCTTTTTGAGTCCAAGCCCACCACATCCTCCAGTCTTGTCTTAGCTGAGACTGGCAGGCCCTCTAGAATTGCAGCCCGGAACATGGAGTTGGTCAGCGGGTCTGTTAGAATGTCCCTCTCCGTGTCCCTTCTCCACCTTTTTAATTGATTTTCCACATACACAGCTGCATTCTCCTCCTCACCCAATGGCTCTCCCCTTAGGGTTTTTACATCCATTCGATTGGGGTACATATTCCTCAGGTCCTGCCAGATGTCTTGTCGGTACAGGTCCATTAGTGTCCCATCTACCTCTGGGTCATAAGCTGCGGTCGGGATGCCGGCACGTCTCATTACTTCTGCCATTTGGTCCATTCCTAGCACCTTTGTCAGGAGAGCTTTGATGTCACCCAGTGCCATCCTTTTTCCCACCATTCCTGCCTCCAACTGTCCAATCCACCTTCCAGCTCCATCCAAAATATTGGGTAATTCATTAATGAGATTAGGCAAATCCTGACCTGACCAAGGGATATACTGTGGTCTGCCACGCTTCAGAATCACCGGGAACATCTTTTTCCCTCTTTTCTCCATATCTGGAAACTTTACAGTTTGGTGTCTTACCCGCGTCGATTTTCTTTGTTCCCCTAACACTGATTGTCCCCCTTCGTCGTCACTACTTTCTTCTGTCTCTCCTTCCATCTCTCCCTCGATTCTCTCTGGGTACTTCCACCTCCATGCTTTCCCCACTTCTCGTCTGTCTGCCTCTTTGTGCCCTTTCCAACATGTTTCCTTTATGCTTCTTTTTCTTTCTCTTTCCTCTCGTCTGGCTTCGACTCTCTTTTCTTTTATTTTTCCCTGTGACGCCTTACTTTCACCCTCGCAAGGATCATGACTTGTTTTCCACTCATATTTTCTTCTACCATTCTTTTCTTCCTCTTCTCGTTCCTTTTCCTCTTTCATTACCTTCTTTACCCATTCCAAAAGGTCTATTACATTTACTTCTTCCTCCAACTGCTTTCTCCTTTGGTTTAACTCATTCAACTCCTCTTCTGTTTTCTTAGCCTCTTCCTCTACACCTTGTTTCTTTTCTAACTCCCTTTGTGCCCATTCCTCCTTCGTCACCTTTTCTGTGTCAAATACTCCCTCAAAATTCATCGTGCCTGATATAACTGGGTACAGTCCCGTGGAACCCTGTTCCTCTGAGTATGGGGGCGGGGCTACATTTGGATCTTCCAATTTTGCTTTTTCCTGAAGTTGCACTGGCATTTGCATCCATACTTCCCTCCATGCCCTTCTCCTTTCTCTCCCTTCCTTTTCAAACAATGCCAGTATCTCTAGTTCTTTTTCTCGCTTCTCCTTTCTTTTCTTAGATTTATCTTTTATTTTATAGTTCTTTATTATTCCCTTCTGGTCCTCACACCTCTCTACGCACCATGTGCCTTCCTCCGGCCACTGTGTATTAGTTTTACTTGTTCTTTTGGCCCATTTTTCAGAGACGTGTTCTATATCTCCCCTGAGGGCTGGGAACTTATCCCCTAATGTTTCCACTGGTGTTTTAACTTTGTGTGCCATTACTCGTCTTTTCGGATTACTGTCACAATTTTTATCACTTAATCCGTCAGAGTTAGGTATCACAGTGATTATTACTTGCTGTGTTGTTTTTCCGTGCTCAGTCCCCTGTTTACCTTTACCTTGGGTTTCCCTTGCCAATATCTGTAACTCTAACCGGGGTCCCGATATCCACTTCCCCGTAGTCCCCTGTCCCGGCACTATCTTCCTTTCCCGGGCTAGAGGGTAGTAGGTTTTTACTTGCTCGTCTATGTGTATAGAAACCCTGTATCGATCAGATTCCTTTATTAATTTCTCTAGAGTTTCCAAGTTTATTTCGTCTATCCAATTCCTATCGGCTATTCTTTCCCATTTTACATACGGCCACTCGTTCTCTACCTCTTCTAAGTTAGTTATATGTGTAATTTTTCCCCAATCCAGTGTTGCTTCCGTTTCTGTTATTATCCTTTCTTAACCCCCTGACTAATCTTCCTTCCCAACCGATTGTACCAATCTCGCCGCAGTGTGACCTTTCCAAGTTGTTAGTTATTACCCTACCTGTGTTCCGACTCTCCTTCTTATTTCTGTCCTCCACGCTGCTGCCTCAGACCAGTTTGTTCAAATTGGTCTTTTACTTTCTCTATTCTAGCTGTTAATCCCCCTCTCCGGGCTTAGATTCCCCTCCTGTGCTTTTGACTACCGTATTAGGTCAGAGAGCGATCTCTCACTGATCTCTCTCCCTCTCGGTTGACGTCCCTTACCCGAGGTCCTGGGTAGGTTTGGACTGGCAGATTTTCCCACACTTACTCTCTTCTGGGCAAGTCGTAACCTGGAAAAACCCGTCCAAACCGGTTGACTTAACCTAATTGCATGACCTTAGCGTACGGCCTTTTTCCCGTCTCACTTTTTACCCACTCACAGACAATACAGTATTCACAGTGCGCTTTGCATGCAAAACTCTACTCTTCAGATCAGACTCAGTCTCTCAATACTATTTTACACAATTTGGTTTTAGTTATGCAGGATATCTTTGTGGTTGGGGAGATCCAGGACCAGCAAAGAGCCGGGTGCGCCGGGCCTCGAGATCCCTTTCCGACAACAAGGATTTACATGCAATACAAATCTGCTTACCCTGTTGTCAGAATGCCGGCTTTGGGATGTCCAGCCCCGGTCGGACCTTCGCCTCCGCCACTCCTTCCAGATGCTTTTCTGGGCGATCTCTCACCAACCCTGCTCGCAGCGCCAATTTTGTCGTGGTTCCCCAGGACGACAATTTGTTCGTACCTATTAAAACACCGAGAGTCTGAGAAGCGATCTTTCAAGTAGTGAACTTTATTTTCCTAGCACAAGAAAACAAAGCTGGGATGTCCGGAACAATCGGAAGAGCCTCAGGGCTTACTGTCTTTTATGTACATTTCAACTCCATATCTCAAACTCTTATCTTACTTTACAGCCCTCTTATCTTGCTTTCCAATCTGACCTTGCTTTGGCCACCATTGTTTTTAGTTGGCCCTTTATCTGTCCCATTCGAGATTGGTCGCTCCCTATTTCCTCTCTTTGCTTCACCATAGTGGCTATAACTCTTGTCCTTATCTTGCTCCTGTGTAAACTTCCCTGCTTGTGAAACAATCGTGGTTTTGCTGACTTAGGCCGAATGTATAGAAAAACATGCTCACTCTATTCTTGTCTTTTTATGGCCATTATTTATGGTCAACCATTAAGTTGAGCCACTGAGCAGTATTCATTGTTCTCCCAAGTGACTATTATTTGTCTTTGTTAATTAGTAAATGCTATACTACTTTTCTGGGTCTTCTGCTTTAATCATATTAACTATACTTGATTACATTAGGTCACACGAGGTTACCCTAGGTTACATACTCATCTCAATACTCACCTAAATCTACTTTATCATTTCACTAAAACCTATGATTCTGAACTTCATACCTAACTCATACAATATCCAGTACAAATTCCCTTACAGAGGCCATAAAATGTCATTGGCAAACAGGATTAAATAAAATCCTAAGGCGTTTTGTAAAGAGCAAGAGGGTAGCCAGAGGAACGGTTGGTTCATTCAATTATATTGGAGGGAATATATGTATGGAACCAAAGGAAATGGGAGCGATACTAACTGAATAGTTTGCCTCAGTATTCACCAAATAGGAGGACTCGATTGATAAAGAGTCTTGGGTAGTGTTTGTAGATATTCTGGGAAGAGGTGTTGAGCATCTCAAAAAAGAATTAAAGTAGATAATTACCGAGCGCCTGACGTGCTCAGTCCCGGTATTCTGAGGGAGTCAAGGGAGGACATTGATGGGACCTTGCCAGTATTCTTTGTATCCTCTTTAGCTACAGGTGTAGTTCCAGAGGACTGGAGAGCAGCCAATATTGATCCATTGTTTCAGAAGGGCAGCAGGGATTATCCAGGGAATTATCGGCCCGTGAGACTTAAATCAGTGACAAGGGAATTATTGGAAAATATTATTCGACATAGCGTTTATTACATTTGGAAACAAATGGACCTATTAGTGCTGGACAGCATGGTTTTGTGAAAGTGAGGTCGTGCCTTCCTAATATGACCGAGCTTTTCGAGGAATTTAAAAAGGTGACAGATGAGGGAACGGCAGTAGATGTTGTGTACATGGACTTCACTAAAGCATTTGAAAATGTACTCCATGGTAGACTGGTACAAAAGGTTAAGTCACATGGGGTCAGAGAAGAACTGGCAAGTTGGATACAGAACCTGTTTGGGCACAGAAGACAGAGTGACGCAGTAGATGCGTGCCTTCCTGAATTAAAGCCTGTGAGCAGCGACTTTCCACAGGGATCACTTCGGGGCCTTTGTTCTTCGTGGTGTACATAAACGTTTTGGAAGAAAATCTAGCTGGTATGATTAGTAAGTTCGTAGACCACATGACAGTTGCTGGAGTTGCGGATAGTGAAGAGTGTTGTCAGAGGATATAGTAGGATATGAACTGGTTGGAGTCATGGTCCGAGAAAAGTCAGATGGAGTTAAACGAATTTTAAAAAATAAATGGTAGAACTCGTGCGAGTCCTGACAGGCAGAGAGATCTGGGCGTGCATGTCCAGACATCACTGAAAGTGGCAAGACAAATGCATATGGTGATCAAGAAGGCACACAATGCTGCCTTCATAGATCGGTAAGAAGTCTTACAACACCAGGTTAAAGTCCAACAGGTTTGTTTCAAACACGAGCTTTCGGAGCACGGCTCCTTCTTCAGGTGATTTAACCTGGTGTTGTAAGACTTCTTACTGTGCTCACCCCAGTCCAACGCTGGCATCTCCACATCATTCATAGATCGGGGCATTGCATCTAAAAATGGCAAGTCACGTTGCAAGCTGTACAGGACGTTATTTCGACCTAATTTCGAATATTGTGCACAATTCTGGTCGCCACACTACCAGAAGGATGTGGATGCTTTGGAGAGGGTAGAGAAGCGGTTTACTGGGAGGTTGTCTCGTATGGAGCACATTTTCTATGAAGAGAGGTTAGATAAACTCGGTTTGTTCTCACTGAGATGCGACGTGGCGATGAATGGCATAGATAGAGTCGACAGTCAGGTGCACTTTCCTAGGGTAGGAGACTCAAATACCAGCCGATATTGGTTAAAAGTGCCTGGGCAAAAGTTAAGAACAGATGGGCGTGGCAAGACTTTTACTCAGAGAATGGTGAGTATATGGAACTCGCTTCCTGGGGAGGTAGTGGGAGCGCCTGCGATAGAGGCATTTAAGGAATAACTGGACAAATACATGAATAGGCTGGGAATGGTTTTACTTTGGATAGGTACAATGGTCGACGCAGACCTGGATGGCTGAAGAGCCTATTTCTGTGCTGTATTGTTTTTGTGCTTTGTTATATTTTGGACAATATTTTATTGAATGCCCACTACGAACGCTATCAATCCTTATGACATATTCAAAGCCATTCCATTGGCATGTCTTTTAAATGTAATTTTCTTGTTCGTTTAAGGAGCAATATAGCGTGATCAATCTACCGATCTGCACATGATTTGGATCGTGCGCGTTGACAAGTGAATGATGGAAATAACATGACAACTTAATGTTTCTTCTGACCAAGATCCGCTAAATTATCTTTCACTTCTTTCAGTTCTGAAACAAAAACGTGATACTTTAGACATGTGTTCCTCATTGCCATGATGTTTAACCTAAATAAAAGGAAACACGACATAAATACCGGATTCCATTCTCCCTTATATATAATACATTTATAAAAGCTCTACAGCAATACAATGACCAACTAACTTCAATTATTGTCCCAAATTATGTTAGTGAACAGCAGTCATTGGAATATTTAAAATGGAAAAGTAAACACCAAATTCTGGTGTAGGCACGTCACATTTTGTAATAGAACTATCAAAAGCAAAGTTATATAAACATACGTTGTATAATAAATACTACCGAAGCTTAATGCTTTACTTTCCTGAAGCATCATTAAATAAAAATGTGAACATATATATTCAAACTAAAGAAGATTTCAAACTTCTGTTGAAACCAACTGGGTCAGATTAGTAGGCAAAACAAAAGAATACGCAAAAGGTAAATGGAAGACATATAGTGTTGACAGTGTATTGTCACTTCTTGATTTCATCCAGAACTAGAAAATATATCTTTCCCGGAGCCCAACAACTTGTCTATATCTTATTATTTCACAAATAACAAAGAAGAAAAAAAGGTGCAGCGCAGGAACATGCCCTTCTGCCGTCCAAGACTGCGCCAACCATGCTGTCCGTCTAAATTAAAATCGTCTACACTTCCTGGTTCCGTATCCCCCCTATTACCATCCTATTCATGTATTTCTCAAGCTGCTCCTTAAATGTCACTATCGTTCCTGCTTCCACCACCTCCTCCGGCAGCGAGTTCCTGGCACCCACAGCCCTCTGTGTAAAAAAACCTGCCTCGTACATCTCCGCTATGTCTTGTCCCTTGCACTTTAAACCTATGCCTCAAGTAATTGACCCCTCCACCCTGGCAAAAAGCCTCTGACTATCCACTCTGTATATGCACCTCATAATTCTGTAGATCCCTAACAGGTGACCCCGCAACATCCGTCGTTCAAGGGAGAACAAACCGAGTTTATTCAACTGCTCCTCGTAGCTAATGTCCTCCATACCACGCAACATCCTGGTGAATCTCCTCTGCCCTCGCTCTCAAGCCTCCACGTCCATCTGGTCATGTGGCGAGTAGAATTGCACACTATACTCCAAGTATGGCCGAACTAAGGTCCTATACAACTGCAACATGGCTTGCCAATTCATATACTCAATGCCCCGGCCAATGAAGGCATGCATGCCGTATGGCTTCTTGACTACGTTCTCCACCTGCGTTGCCCCTTTCAGTGGCCTGTGGACCTGCACACCTGGATCACTCTGACTTTCAATACTCTTGAGCGTTCTACCATTCACTGTATATGCCCGACCTGCATTCGACCTTCGTTACCTCAATTCTTTCCGGATTAAACTCCATCTGCAATCTCTCTGGCCTATTCGCCAAACTATCTGACTCCTGCTGTATCCTCAGTCAGTCCTTATCGCTATCCCGAATTCCCAATTCCACCAACCTTTGTGTCGTCCGCAAACTTACTAATCAGATCAGTTACATTTTCCTCCAAATCATTGATATATACTTCGAACAACAAATGACCAGCACTGATTCCTGCAGAACACCACTAGTCACAGCCCTCCAATTAGAAAATCACACTTCCATTGCTATTCTCTGCCTTCCAAAATGACGCCAGTTCTGTAACCATCTTGCTAGCTCACATCTGATCCCGTGTGACTTCACCTTTGTACCACTCTACCATGAGGGACCTTGTCAACGGCCTTACTGAAGTCCATATAGACAACATCTACCCCATCCTACTCCACCTACCTCCATCAATCACTATTGAAAAAACCCGCATCAAGTTAGTGAGACACGATCTCCCCTTCATAAAAGAATGCTGCCTCTCGCTCAGACGTCCATTTGCTTCCAAATGGGAGTAGATCCTGCCTCGAAGAATTCTCTCCAGTAATTTCCGTACCACTGACGTCAGGCTCACCAGCCTGTAGTCCGTGGATTACACTTCCTAAACAAAGGAACAACATCGGCTATTCTCCAGTCTTCCGGGCCATTACTTGAAGACAATGAGGATCCAGAGATTTATGTGAAGGCCTCAGCAATTTCCTCTCTAGACTCCTTCAGTATTCTGGGGTAGAGCCCATCAGGCCCTGGGAACTTATCTACTTTAATATTTTTCAAGGCGCCGAACACCTCGTCTTTTTGGATCTCAAAGTGACTTAGCTATCTATACACCCTTCTCCAGACTAAACATCCACAAATTCCTTCTCTTTGATGAATACTGATGCAAAATATTCATTTACGACCTCGCCCATTTCCTCTTGCTCCACACATAAATTCCCTTGCCTATCCTTCAGTGGGCCAACCCTTTCACTGGCTACCCTCTTGCTTTTTATGTACGTGTAGAAAGCCATGGGATTTTCCTTAACCCTATTTGCATTGATTTTTGGTGATCCCTTCTTGTCTTCCTGACTCCTTGCTTGAGGTCCTTCCTACTTTCCTTATATTCCACACAGGCTTCATCTGTTCCGAGCCATCTAGCCCTGCCAAATGCCTCCTTTTTCTTTTGCACGAGGCCTACAATATCTCTCGTTATCCAAGGTTCCCTACATTTGTCGTATTTATCTTTCTTATGCACAGGAACATGGCGGTCCGGATTTCCTTTCAACTGACATTTGAAAGCCTCCGAAAGCCTTACTTTCAAACATCCGTCCCCAATCTACGTTCTTCAGTTGCGCCTAATATTGTTATAATTAGCCTTCCCCAATTTTGCACACCCTATGACCACTCTTACCTTTGTCCACCAGCACTTTAATAGTTACTGAGTTGTCATCACTGTTCTTGAAATGCTCCTCGACTGAAACTTCTACCAACTGGCCAGGGTCATTCCCCAATACCAGGTCCAGTCCAGCCCCTTCCCTATTTGGACTATCTACATATTGCTTTAACATGTTATCCCGGATACTCCTTACAAACTCTGTCCCATCTAAGCCCCGAGCAATTATGAGTCCCAGTCAATATTGGGGAAGTTGAAGTCTCTCATCACAAGAACCCTCTTGTTTTGCCGCGCTTCCAATATTTTTCTACCTATCTGATCCTCTATCTCCGGCTGGCTGTTGGTTGGCCTTTAGAAAACCTCCAACATTGTGACTGCACCCTTCTTATTCCAGATCTCTACCCATATAGCCTCGCTGCTCTCTGGGGTGTCCTTTCGTAATATAGCTGTGATATTCTCCCAAACCAGTTGCACAACTCTTCCACCCCTTTTACGTCCCCCTCTATCCTGCCTGAAACATCAAAATCCTGAAACGTTTAGCTGCCAATCCTGGACTTCCCTCAACCAGGTCTCTGTAATGGCAACAACATTATAGTTCCAAGTACTAATCCAAGTTCTCAGTTCTACTTCCTTACCCGTACTACTTCTTGCATTAAAACATATGCACTTCAGGCCACCAGACCGGCTGTTTTCAGCTACATCTCCCAGTATGCTCTTCCTCAGAGCCACTATGGCCCTATTTCCTAGTACTCCCTCAATGCTTTAACCTTCTTTCTAATTGAAAGCATTAATGTGTGTATGTCGGCTGCTAGTTCAGGTTTTGTTTTCAATCTAAGCACGGTATCTCCACCAGGTCTTCTACAAATCAACCGTCGTGAAACGTTGCCTTGGTTAGAGAATTTCAATGTAGGATAGCCAGGGGACACTATTCTACGGTACTGGAGCGTATTCCTGTGTACAGATTATGGTGGAAGCTGTAACCTCAGCAAAACTCATGTTGCATGACTCTGCAAGGAGTCTAATGCCTATGTTATTGTTTTAAAAAAGATTTCTGGACCCCACGATAACAAAAATACGCTGAAATAATGAATAATATTTTCTGGACCTCGACAAATATCAATGTGGGAGTTCCAGTCAGGGTCGCACAATGGTTGAAGCGTTCTTGTTTAAGTTGCCTTATATCCATGAACCGGAACCTCCGTCTTTTGGTACAGTCTTTTTGTGGAGTGTGGGGTCTGCGTGGGGGAATGCCCAGCCACTATAAAAAATGAAGTAATACTTACAGCAGGTTTGTGCCATGGAATATCCGACATGACAACCGCTTCAACAACCAGATTACTATGTTAAATTGAAGGGCATGGGATTAAGGATAGTGCATGGAGATGGATAGAAATCAGGTTAGCAGAAAGGAAACAATAAATTGGAAAGAATTGGTAAATTTCCGATTGGCTTGCCTCCGACCAGTGGTGTACAGTAGGCATCTGTTCCAAGAGCAAAACTGTTTACATTCTATGTTAATGGTTTGGACCAGGGAACGAAATGTTGTATTTCCAAATTGGCAGATGATATAAAGTCGGGTAGGAGGGTGAACAGCGACGAGGTTGGAATGCTTTTTCAGCGGGATTTGAGCAAGCTGATTGAGTGGGCATATGCCTGGCCGATGCAGTGTATCGTGGAAAACTGTGAGTGTATTCACCTTTTTTAATAAATTTAGTGCAGCCAATTATTTTTTCCAATTAAACGGCCATTTAGCATGACCATTCCTCCTAACTTGCATATATTTTGGTTGTGAGTGTGAAACACACGAAGACTTGGGGAGAATGTGCAAACTCCACTCGAACCGGAGCCGGAAGTCGAAACCGGGTCCTCAGCACTGTGGTCGCTCTGCTAACCAGGACGCCAAGAGCCGCCCTGCGAGTGTATTCACGATGGTATCAACAATAGGAAGGCAAGTTCTTATTTGAATGGGTGGTAATTCAGAGATGTGGATACGCAGTAAGACTTTGGTGTCCCCGGCATCAATTACTGAACGTCAGCTCGCAGGTACAGAAGTCAGTAAATAAAGGAAATTGTATGTTGGCCTTCGTAGTAAGGGGGTTTGAATATAGGATAAGTGATGATTTGTTACAATTGCATAGGGCATTGGTGAGGCACACCTGGCGTATGGTGTGCAGTTTTAGTGCCGTCATCTGAATAATAACGATGTTCTTCCTCTGAAAGTAGTGCAGCGAAGGTTGAACCAGCTGCTTATTGGGATGGAGGACTTGATATGATGAGAGACAAAGCGGTTAGGAGTATATCCACTGTTGTTAAGAAGAGAAATGGGGGATATTATAGAAACGTCTAAAGTTGTCAAAGGATTAAACAGGACAGATTCTGAAAATAAAACGGTGCCGATGGTGGGGGAGTTCAGAACGAGGAGTAAAGGGCAACAATTTTAGCACTGAGGTAAGGAGGAATGTCGACACCCTGACAGTAGTGCAACTGTGGAATTCACTACCATTGAAGTAGCTGAGTCATAAAACACTGTAATTCCAAAAAGCAATTAGATATAACTCGTCGGCCTTAATATATCAAGGGACATGGTGGGATAGAATGATTAGGCTATTACATATATCGATATTCAGCCATGGTCAAAATGTATGGCGGAGCACGCTCGAAGGGCCGAAAGGTTCTGTGTTCTTTATATGTCTCTATGCATGTGTTGATATACCAGGACACATCTCAACTCGCTCATACGCTATATATTGTTGCTTTCATCAAAATATGCATATCTTTTTCTGATATTAACAATGGGATATGAATGATGTTCATGTCTTTCAGGAAATCAAATACGTCCGAGATGCTATCTGTATTGACGTTACGTTACAATGACAAAGAACACTTAACAAAGAGATGTATAGCATATCAATCGGCCCCTTCCACTGTCCAAACATGTGGCACAATTCTTCCAATCTCACCGAAAGCATTCTCCCCATCCCGGGCCCGTATCACTCTATTCGGATCCAATTTATGTTTTTGTCCTGACCCACTCCACGACCTCATCCAGCAACGAGTGACAGATATCTTCTATCCTCTGTGTAAAAAAATCCAGTCGTAAATGTTTTCTCAACTTTGCCACTCGCATCCTAATAAGATGTCCCTTAATATTTGACTCCTCCACACTACAATAACCTTTCTGTCTATCCACTCTTCCCATGCCCATCGTAATGTTGTGGACTTCCATCAGATCGTTCTTCAAACGTTGTCGTGTCAGTGATAATATACCAAGCTCAGCCAATATTTCCTCACCTGTGATGACTCCAATTCAAACACCAACCTAGTAAACTTATTTTGTACCGTCATCAAAATATGCTAATCCATCTGGTCGTGTGGCAATCAGAATTAAACACTGTATTCCCTGTGCCGCCTAACTGATGTCCTATACAGCTACACAATGGCTCGCCAATTTTTATGGAGCTCTGGCCGACGAAGGCAAACATACCGTTTGCCTTTTTGTCTCTCTTTACCACCTGTGCTGCCACTTTCAGCGATCTGCGGAGCTATACAAATTTGCCGATCAGTACACTTAGGTTTTCTGCCATTTACTCTATAATTCCCAGTTGTGATAAGCCTTCCGAAGCCTTACGTTTTTCTGGATTGAACTCCATCTGCTGTCTATCTGGCCAAGTCTCCAACCGATCAGAAACCTACTGCATCGTCTGACATTCGTATCGCTATCTGCAATTCCATGAAACTTCCTGTGGTCCACAAAGTTACTATTCAGATCAGTTACATTCTCCTCCAAATTATGTATACACTGCAAAGAACAAAGGTCCTGGCAGAACTGACCCCCTGTAGAACACCTTTAGTCACAGCCTTCCATTTAGAAAAGCACACTTCCACTGCTGTCCTCTGCGACCGAGATGGTTTTGTAGCTATCGTTCCAGCTTACCTCTGATCCCGTGTGACTTCATCTTCTGTACCAGTCTGCCATGAGGGACATCCTCACAGGCCTTACTTATGCCCATGTAGATAACTTCCACTGCCCTACCTTCATGAGTCATCTTCCGCAATTCCACGAAAAACTAGTTAAAGTTATGTATAGAGGTTCCAGCGTTGGACTACGGTCAGCACAGGAAGAAGTCTTGGAACACCAGGTTAAAGTCTAACTGGTCTGCTTCAAATCAACAGCTTTCGGAGCACAGCACCTTTCTCAGGTAAATATCAAGCTAGTTAGTTAAAGTTAGTGAGACCCGACATTCCCTTCAGAAAACTATGATGCGTCTTGCTAATAAGTCTATTTGTTTCAAAATGGATGGAAACCCATTGTAGAAGAATACTCTACGATATTATCCCGATCACTGAAGTGAGACACATCGGCCTAAAATTGCCATGATTATGCATGCTACCCTTCTGAAACAAAGGAATACCTTTAGCTATTTTCCGTTCCTCTGAGACCTCGTCTGTTGCCAGTGAGGAAATAAGATTTCTGCTCAGGCCGCAGAGTTTTCCACCATTGCCTCACTTCGTATTCTGGGAGATATCCCATCAGGCCATGGATGCTTATCTTCCTTAACGTATTTCAAGCCGCCCAACAACACTTCCTTTTTGTTCTCTGACCCAGACTATCGAAACACTCTTCCTCAGATTCATCATTCACCAAGTGCTTCTTCTTGGAGAATACTGATGCAAGGTAATCATTCGTACCTCGCGTATCTCCTCTGGTGCGACGCATAGATTCCGTCCCCTATTCTTGTGTATGCCAACTTTCCCCTGGCTACACTCTTGGTCTTCATATACGTGTAAAATCGTTGAAATTTTCCTGAATCATGTTCACCAATTCCTTTTCGTGACCCGTTTTAGCACTCCTTACTGCTTGCTTAAGTTCCTTCATCCTTTCCTCATATTTCTTACGGGCGATATCTGTTTCCAGCCGTCCATCACAGAAAAATATTTGCTTTGTCTTTTGGGCAAGGCTCACAACATTCCCTGAACTTTCCGTACTTCGCCTTTTCCCTCTGAGGAACATTCCGTTATTTAATTCCCATAAACCGCATTTGAATGCCTCCCATATGATACATGTTAATTTCCCCTCAAACGTTCGCCCCAATGTACATTTGATATTAACTGCCGAATATTGTTCGAATTAGCCTTCCCCCATTCGTGCACCGCCATCCGAGGGCTACTCGTATCTTTATCCACCAATATCATAAAACGTACTGAATTATTTACAGTATTCCCTAAATGCTCTCCTATTGAAACTTTGGCCAGCTGGCAGGGTTCATTCCCCAATACCAGACCCACTACGGTCGTTTGCCATTTGGACTATCTGTATTTTGTTTGAAAATGCTCTCCTGGATACTGCTTGGACACTCTGCCCCATTGGAACCCCAGTCCTAAGTGAATCCCAATCAATATCTCGGAACCTAAAATCACCCACAGCACCAAACCAGTTCATTTTGCATCTGTTCAAAACCGCGCTACATATCTGGTCCTCTGTCTCCCGCTGGCTGTTGCGAGGCCTGTAGTCACTAATAATGTGATTGCAGTCTTTCTGTTCCTATGCTCCTCCACCTTTGCCTCGCCAAATCAGTCCTCTGAGGTTTACTATCACAGTGCAGCTGTGATATTCACCTCAGCAGGCTTGTTCATTTCCCAAGGTGGAGGAGACTATAACTAGAGGACATATGTTAAAGGAGAGAGGGGAGAAATATAAAATATACCAGAGCGGAAATGCCTTCACAGTGTCGACGGTGAGCTTTTGGAACGGGCTGCCAGGGGCAGTGGTAGAGGCAAGTACATGTTTCCTTTAAAACGTATTTAGACACGTATAATTAAGACAATGCGAACACATGGAGAGATTTAGTGACAGAAACTGGGTGGCATAGGAAGTTGGGCAGAATGCCCTGCTTCCATGCTGAAAACATTTATGACTCTACCTATACATCTCAGTCTGAAATTCCAAACGATAACCATGTATTTTATGTTTCGCAGGTCGTATCTTTATGTGCAATGACTCCAATAGTAAATGAACAAAAATATATTTGTGTGGTTACTACTTCATTTTTCTATTTGATCCTTTACAAAGTGCGAGATGAAGGATTTGTCAGATCGCATTACTGTCCGATTTTAATCACGTATTATCTGGTTTAGAAACGGCACTGGTGCAGACTCGAGTTTCCTTAATTGGTATTGTATTTTGTGCAACCTGATTGCAAGCCCAGGGACATGCAGCATCAGAGTCCCTGATGCCGTACTTGAAAACGTTTTACCCAGATTATGGGGCGGGGTTCCTCCATTTTTCCCAGGACTTGTGGCATATACGTACCTCTGCCCCCAGGCGAGCTATCGGAGCGTGGGAGGAGTGAAGAGTAAGAAGAGTAAAACCGAACATTTCTACAGTCGTTGCCTCCAAATAGTCGCGTGTCAGCTATTTTACACTTGGCACAATATGGAGGCCTCTGGAACGTGCCCAGATCGATTTGATGCGAGAAAGCCTCCGTCCAGGCAACATATATGCCAGTCATCGGTAGTGTCGAGGCGTTCGAAGCCGACACAGGCGATTGAACATAATAAATAGAGCAAACTATTATTTTTTGACTGAATAACAGGGGACGACAGACAGATGATGACATGCTTCGCGGTTTGCGGTATCGAGACTTACAGCATTATAAAAAGTTTAACTTATCCAGACTCACCCCATTCCTGCCTGTTTGCGGAGCTCCATACATTCGTTGACAACTATGTTGAACTGAAACCGCCACTAAGCGTTAACCGTTTTCAATTCCAACCAGATTATCAACACCAGGATGAACCCATGGCGGAATATATTGGCCAACTGTGCAAACGTTCCGCGTTCTGGGAGTTCGGGACTGCATTATCAGAGGCGCTCCGAGACAGGTTGGATTGTGGGATGAGAGAATCGGCGACCTAAGAACAGTTCTTGAGCACAACTATTTCTTTACCTGAAAACGTAGCTGAGATAGCTTTGCCTCGGCACAAAAAAGGGTCATGGTACAAATCGAACAACTGCATTCGCTTCACGCACATTAGCGGCGGCGGAGAAAAAAGGCGCCAACGAGGACATGGCGTTTTGGCACTGGAATTAGGCGTTAAATAGTTCCATCACTATGTCTGTGGACATGTGTCCATGTGATATACCGACCTTAAACACCTCTTGGTGCTCCCAATTCAATGAATAAAGGAGAATTCAGTTGGTAGCGTCCGCCCATACTTCCCGTTGGGCTCTACGTTTGCGAGAGTACAAGTATATTAGGAAACATGCGTGGAGACAGAGATATGCCACGTGGACGCTCTCAAACGTCTCCCGCTACCCATCATCGCGACAATACCAGCAGCATTGAACGAGACCATCTTGAACTTACATATTATGGACTCGTTACCTCTAACGGCGGACCAAGTAAAGGCTTGGATGCAGACGATGGCGCTGCTGGCCAGGGTGCAACTCATCGTGCTGTATGGGGTCACGCACCGTGCCCTCCCGGGGGACCTGAGGGCGTTGACCACAAATGTGGCAGATCTCAACATGGTTGCCTTCCTTCTGCTGTGGGGTTCCCGTATGGTCATTCCCGAACGCAGCCGGAAGGGGGTGGGGGGGGGGGTGGTTATGCAGGATCATCTCAGCGGACACACATGAGTTTTAAAAGAGAAAATGTTGTCCCGGATCTATGGCCCAGTAGCAACGCAGATGTTAAGAAGATGGCAAATCAGTGTACTCGGTGCCAGGAGCAACAGACGAATGACCTGCAGCTCCACATCTCCGTGGGAATGGCCGGGCCGGCAATGGTTCCACCTCCATGTGGATTTAGCAGGGCATTTCCGTGGATCAATCCACCCACTCATGACAGACACGCATCCTAAATGGCTGAATGTGCACCAAATAACAATTACTACATCGCGACCCACCACCGAGTGGGTGATGCCGAGTTTTGGTGTTTACGGAGCCCGGGCCATACCCGGGGCAGACAAAGGCACCTTGTTTATTTGGTCAGAGATTGGGGTTATTTTGAAGCAAAATGGGTTCTGTGATGTCCGCACCGCGCCGAATCCCCAGCCCTCAATTCGGTTGGCAGAATGTGAGGTACCGTCATTGAAAATTTGAATGACAGGATAGATCTCAAGCTGACCAGAAACTCGCCTCTCTATTTCCTGATCTACGTTTACTATATATCAACACCATACACTAACATCTTGACGATTCCCGTGGAGCTTTTAATGGTTTGTCACTTGCGAATGCTGCTGGGCCACATTTAGTCGGAAATCGGTGAGAAGACAAATGAGCAGCAGGAGCAGAGAGGGGCGAGGTGAGTCAGTCCATGTTATAGTTCACTGCTGGCGACTCATTTTACATTGAGCATTTTACTCGCGTTGCATATCTGATTCCGGAATCAATCAAGCAATTCTCGGAGCGGAGCTGGCAAGGAAACGATCAAAGTCGTTGAAATTGGTACCAATGACCGACCACAGATCCCGAGCCAGGTCGTGCCCCTCCCTCCCAAGAAGTTGCCGGTGGCACCCAACAAGGCAACTGAACCTTGTGTATAGGGGAGGGCAATGCAGCAGAGTGGGTAGCTCAGTTTCTTCAGAGCTCAATGGCCCTAGGTTCGATTCCGGGCTTGGGTCACTGTCTGTGTGGAGATTGAACTTTCTGCCCGTGTCTGTGTGGGTTTCAACCGGGTTCTCCGGTTTCCTCCCACTGTCCAAAGATGCGAAGTTTAGGTGGATTGGCCACGCTGGATTTCACTTAGTGTCCAAAATGATTGTATTGGGTGACTGGGCTGCTTGCTAATGGGACTAGGGTGGGCGCATTGGCTTGGGCAGGGTGGTCTTAGCAAGGGTCGGTGCAGATTCGGTGGACCAAATGGACTCCTTCTGCACTGTAAATTCTCTGATTCTATGACTCTAGAATGTGGGAGGGCGACCAGTCTGACCAGCAGTCAGATATGAATTTCCAGTTGATGGAATTATTTGCAGATAGAGGGGAGTCCGCGAAACGAAAGTCTGCAGGAATCACCAGGTCATTAAATCAGGAAGTGACACGGCACGGCCGATTAAAACCCTCTAGGCAAAAGTGCGTCAGTGCTGTATAATCAGCCCTTTTCTAAGAGGGCGGGAGATTCGTCCTCTGCCGTCGAAGTGGTTGACGTATCGGTCGTGGGAGGGGAGTAATGATATAACCTCACAGGAGGGCGACGAATCAGAAATATCAAGGCACCTATGTCCGTAACTCATTATGATTGATCCAGATGAGGGGATAGCGCCATCTCCCCGTTTACTCGTGCTGCGAGGATATAAATACCGTGCCGTGGGATTGCTCTGGCACGAGCGAATAATTTGGGATAGGAGAACCAAACTTCCCTTTGGTCCTTTGCCTGAAATGCTGCACCATTCTATATTGTTTCAAAATTAATCCATAAAGTTCCCTCTTTGCCTTTCATGAGCAAATATTTCTGAAGGTATTAGTGGGCAGCACGGTAGCATGGTGGTTAGCATAAATGCTTCACAGCTCCAGGGTCCCAGGTTCGATTCCCGGCTGGGTCACTGTCTGTGCGGAGTCTGCACATCCTCCCCGTGTGTACGTGGGTTTCATCCGGGTGCTCCGGTTTCCTCCCACAGTCCAAAGATGTGCGGGTTAGGTGGATTGGCACTGCTAAATTGCCCGTAGTGTCATAAAAAGTAAGGTTAAGGGGGGGGGGGTTATTGGGTTACGTGTATAGGGTGGATACGTGGGTGTGAGTAGGGTGATCATGGCTCGGCACAACATCGAGGGCCGAAGGGCCTGTTCTGTGCTGTACTGTTCTATGTTCTATGTTTACCATGAACTCTCTGACACAGGTTTTCTTCATTGGTTTGATTATCCATTGTGGAAACATAAAGGTCGGAATGCAGACGCTAAAGCAAGCGGCCTGCATCGTTTTTGTTGTGTTCCTTTTGAAAGATAGTGGTCGGTATTCTCTTCCTGCTTGCAGCGCGATTCTCAGTCGTACCAGCGGCCAATGGCTTTTCCAATTATGGGCAGCCACACGCCGTCGGTCAATCCTCCTGCGTTGGTGCGCTGCAGATGTAACGGAGTATCCCGACAGCGGAGAATACAGTCTGACTGCGAATTGTAAACATTTCCGCTTCATATTTGAAGCCGCAATACGTTACTTTTCAATTCATCATGTCTTCTGCAAATATGTATTCACCCATGCTGCTCATGGGTCCGATCACCGGGATGGTGCACATCCCAGTAAGGCAACATTCCTTTCCAACGTTCTTGCATGAAGCAAGATCCAGCTCGCGCCTGTCACCGAACAGGTTTTCTCTTGTTAGATTAGATGGAGGTAATTCTTATCCCAATAATATTATTCGATAGATAATGTATGATGAAAGCGTGACTGCAGAAATCATTAAAATGTTTAATTATCAACAATTTAAGGGGGACAGCTAACGGATAATGATTTCACCTGAGATTTGACACAGCTTAAGCGACGGGATACGTTGAGAAAGCGGAAATTTAATGAATAACTTCATCTGACTATTGAATTGGAACCGCGCGATTGGTCTTACTTTGAATTACAATCCAGCTATTCAGCCAGCTGAGCTCAACTGGCTCCCAAATAATATAAGAAGCAAGCAATAACAGAGTTCAGCGATTCCACAACCAACATATCAGATCTAAGTTATGAAGTCCTGCCGCCGACAGCCTTGATTGCTGGTGGATAATTAAACAACTCCTTGGAGGAGGAGACTCCACAAATGTACCTCTCATCAAAATGGAGGAGCCAAGCACTTCTGTGTAAAGGACAAGTCTAAAGCATTGGCAACAATATTTCTCCAGAAGTACCCAGTGGATGATCCATCTCAGTCTCTTCGAGACATGCTCACCATCACAGATTTCAGTTATCAGACAATACGATTCATTCTCGATAAGATAATATGACTGAATGCATTGAATACTCCGAAGAATATAGCTTGAGACAATAGCCCATCAACAGTACTGAAGACTTTTGCTTTACAACTTGCCACACCCACCTCAATCATTTCCAGTACAGCTGCAATACTGGCATCTCCCCGTCAATGAAGAAATGCCCATATCTTTCTGCTACAGTTCAAACTGGACAAATCCAGGCCAGCCAATTACCGGTCCATCTGTTTACTCTCCAACGTCGGTGACGGGATGGAAGGATGCATTAGCAGTCCAATCTGGCGGCACGTACTCAGCAATAACTTGTTCACGGTCGTTCAGTTTGGATACCGCCATGTTGAATTAATCTCTGAGCACATTACAGCCTTGGTTAACCCATGGACAACACAGCTGCATGTCAGTGATGAGAAGTGAGCGAATGCCCTCGGCATCAAGACAGCATTTGACCGAATATAGCATCAAGGAGTCTTACAAACGGTAGTCAGTCAGAATCGGGGGGAACGTTCTCTTGTGCTTGGAGTCATATCTGACGCAAACGGCGGTAGTTATGTGTTTTGGAGGACATCTCAGCACTGGAGCAAAACTGCAGGAATTCCACAGTCGAGTGTCCAAGGCCACATATTCACCTGCTTCATCAATGACCTCCCTTCCATCGGAATGATTGAAGTGGGACGTTCGCAGAAGACGGCACAATTTCAAGCAACATTTCAGACTCTTCATCAAATAAAGAAGTCCGTGTCCAATTTCAATTTGTGCAAGATGGGGGCAATCAGATGCGTGCCAAAGACGAACCAGGCACTGTGCCTCAAAAACTGCCGTCTGGCGGCTCGACACCCATCATTATGAACTGCTTCGAGAGGTTGGCCATGGGACACATCAATTTAATACTTCCAGAATGTCTTGATCTGCTGAAAATCACAAACCCTACAACCAGTTCACGGCAGACGGCATCTCTCTCACCATCCACTCATCCCTAGACAACAAGCTTCCGACGTCAGACGCCTGTTCATTGACTACGGTCCTGCTTTCAAAATGATTGGCCCAGCCCAGTTCAGTTGAAAACTGCAGAACATAGGATTAAGTTCCTTCCTCCTTATTCGAAACTTCCTGATCCATAGAACACAATCATAAAGGGTAAACAAAAGACGGCATGAGGTGTAGTGGTTAGCATTTGGACTGCGCCGTGGAGGACACGGTTTCGAATGACGGCCCTGGGCCACTGTCTGCATGGAGTTTGCACATTAACCCCATGTCTGCGTGGGTTCGGCCCCACAACCCAAAGATGCAAAGGTTAGGTGGATTGGCCACGCTAAATTGCCCCTTCATTGGAGAAAAAGTAATTGTGTACTCTACATTTATAAAAGAAAAAAAAGAAATAATAGCAACAACACACACCACACGCTAATCCACAATACCCTCTGGATCCCGCAAGACTACGTACTTAGCTCCCGACTATACATCCTATACACACAAAACATTGCGGCAAATATGGCTGCAACTCCACCTACAAGTTTCCTAATGACACAAGCGTAGTGGATCGGATATAGAAAACGAAGTGTATCGGAGGTAGATGGAGAAACTAGTGGCGTGGTGGAAAGACTGCAGGGTCTCCTTTAATGTCCGCAAAATTAAAGAGCTGGTCATTGACTTCAGGATCCAAAGTATCCTCCAGAGACCTGTCCTAATCAGTGATGTAAAGTTTGTGATTTTTGGCACCATTAACGTCGGAGGTGTGCACATGACCAACAATCTGCCCTGTCCACCCAATTCGACGCTCTGAACAGGAAAACAAAAGAAAGCCTATATTTCCTCATGGAACTAAGGAAATTCGGCTTGTCCACATTAACTATCAGCAATGTTTCCAGAGGGATGACAAAAAGCATAATCTCTGGCTGAATCAGAGCCTAGTGTGGCAACTGCTCGGGCCGAAGCGTAGAAAACACAGAGACTGGTGAACATAGCCCTTTGCATCATGTGAACCCATATCTCAACCTTTGACCCTTTCTATATCTCCCGCTGCCTTGGGAAAGTGGGCACCATAATCAAAGACACCTCCCACACGGGTTATCTCTTCCAACTTATTCCATTGTGAAAGAGATACAAAAGTCTGAGAACGCACAACAACAGCTCCAAAAGTGTCCAAAATTGCCATTAGTGTCGGGTGGGGTCACTGGGTTATGGGGATAAGGTGGAGGTGTTGACTTTGGGTAGGGTTCTCCTCCAAGAGCCGGTGCAGACTCGATGGGCCGAATGGCCTCCTTCTCCATTGTAAATTCTATGAAGAACATCTTCATCCCGCACTTGCCCTATTACTGAATGACCCCCGATGTACTGAATTGATGTCCACACACATCTTCCTTATCTTCCTTACTGAGTTGTACGACACACGGTATGCTCAACAATGCCACTTACAATGTATTTACATTGTGTATTGGTGCATGCCCTCTGCATTTTTGCTTGGACGGAACAATCTGTCTGGACTGTACTGAGAACAAAAATTTTCACTGTACCTCGTAAAAGTGACAATATTAACATTCAAAATATTTGCGCACACAAGAGCCAGGCAGTGAGCATTGACTAAAGGAGAGGGTAGAAACATCGCCCCGTCTCATTCATTGACATTACATTACCGACGCAAAAAGAACGAAAATAAAGTGTGGGAAAGGCATTTTACTGGCCGAAAACGAGGCTCTAGGATGCTGTGTTGCCTCCGTGGTGTTAGGGCCAAGTGTGTTTTGGAGCGGTTGCAGGATATTCTGCAGGGGGAGGCTGAACTGTCAATGATGATGCACATCGGTACCAAAGACACATGTCAGCAAAAACATGATGTCCTAAAAGCATAATTTATGTAGTTTCAACGAAAGTTGAGAAGTTGGACCGCTCAGGTTCTGAACTCAGGGTTAATACCAGTGCCACGTGCTCGTCAGCGTAGAGATAGCAGAATATATCGGACAGATTTGTGGCTGAAGAGATGGTGTGCTTGGGAGTGCTTCAGATTCAACTTCAGGGGAACGTTGCACCAGTACAATTTGTACGGGCTTAATCTGGGCCGAATCGGGACTGGTGCCTCGGGAAGTATTTGCTGGTATTGTTGGGGGTGTTTAAACTAATATGACAGGGGCGCAGGTACCAATGAAAGGAGGAGGAAATAAGGACAAAATAAAAGAGAGAAAGGAGACTAACAAGGGTGATAGGCAGATAAACCAAGAGCCAGATTCGAACAGGGCCAGAGTTTTAAAAAAAACTGGAGCAGCATGACTTCTGTTAAAAAGACAAGCCTGAAAGCTCTGTGTCTTACCAGAAGGAGCATTCACAAGCGGGTGAACTATTCGCGCAATTACACAAGAACGAGTATGATATAGTACGGAATACGGTGACAAGGCTGCAGGGTGACCAGAGATGGGGACTGCATGTACAGAGGTACTCAGTATTTAGGAAAGACGGACAAAATGGAAAAGGTGGTGTTGTTCCATTTCTGGTCAAGAAATAAATTAACACATAAGTGGGGATAGTATTAGCTCCTACAATGCAGAAAATCTGCGTTTTTGCATAGAGCATGAAGCAGGAAATTAGAGACACGTGCGGTAAAGCACTAACGTAATTGTGGGTGATTTTAATCTCGATATGGATTGGGAAAATTAAATTAGCCACAATACCATAGAGGATCAATTCCTAGAGCATATTCAGGATGTTTCCTGGACGAATATGTTGAGGAGACAACTAGAGAACACCCATCCTCGACCGGATTCAGTGGAATGACAACTGAATTTGTGGCAATCTCGTTGTGCGAGGCTTTAGTGAGACAGAGGAACTGAAGAAGGATAGTATCAGTAGAGAGAAGATGTAAATGAAATTGATTGGGCTGAATATTTATAAATACACAAGGCCTGATGATCTGCAACCCAGGGCACTGAGAGAGGTAACTCTAGAACTGGTGAATGCATTGGTGTTCATCTTCCGGCACTCCATGTGCTGTGGAACAGTTCCTTTAGATTGCAGGCCGACTAATACAACCACACTATTTAAAAAGAGAGGTAGTGGGAGAAAGCAAGGAATTATAGACAAGTTAACCTGACGTCAGCAGTGGGGAAGATTCGAGAATCCATTGTCAAAGTTTTCATCGCAGGAAATTATGCGACAAAGAACAAATGTAACTCCTGTGATTTTAATCTTCATATTGATTGGTAAAATTTGGAGAAGGGGACGTGCAACGAGCCACAGCTGTCCTCGTACACAAGTCAGTGAAAGTAAGTACGCAGGTGCAGGAAGCTGTAATGAAGGCAAATCGTATGCTGGCCTTCACTGTGAGAGGATTCGTGTCCAGGAACAGGGATGCCTGGCAGCAATTATACATTGCCTTGTGAGGCCCTACACGCGGAATAATATGCGGCGATTTGTCTCCTTACCTGAGGAAGAATATTTTTTCTCGTGAGGGAGTGCCGTGAGGGTTACCATACATAATTCCTGGGACGGAAGACTCACTACGAGGAGAGTTTGAATCGATTAGGATTGTATTCGCTGTACCAGAGAAGGGGGGTCTCATAGAAAAATATAAATTTCTCACAGGACTGGACAGGGCAGATGCAGAGGCGATATTCCCGATGATAGGTGTAACCAGAACCAGTGGTCATATTTTGAGTAGGAAGCTACTGGGTAGACCATTCACGACAGAGATGAGGATACATTTATTTACTCAGAGAGTTGTGAGCCAAAGCAAAGAGTCCAAAATATTACATCCTTTCAAGAAGCAGATAAATATAGTACATAGCGGGAAAGGGGAGCAAAGAGTATGGTGAGGGGGGCGGAATTAGGCTGTTGAGTTGGATGGTCAGTCATGATCTGAATGGTGTGGCGGGCTTGATGGGGCGCATGGCCTGCGCCTGTTCCGGTGTTGTCGATGTTTCTCTGAATACCACACAATCAAACTACTGTGGGTCACGATTGGTCAAAAATTAAATGGCCATGCTAATGTTTTGGCTGTCGATACAGGAGCTATAACGGATATTAGTCTTACATTTGCTGCCGCACCACCCCCACGCCAAATCCTGTCCACAATCGGCAAGGCACAGGCAGGCAGGAGTGCTGTGGATTACTCTCCATTTGCATGCGTGAGTGCAGCTCCAAAAGCACTCTGGAGACTTAACCCGGGACAATGATACCCACTGGATTCCTACGTGTTCCACAAAGATTCAATCCATCATCCTCTGGAGAACAGCCACAGTCGTGTGTACGATATAGAAGATGCAATGCAGTTATCTCGCCAAGGTACGTTCGGGAGTACTTTCCAATCCACAACCACTACTGGAGCTCTCCAAGTAGCGCACGCCGAAGACTCGCGCCATCCCGCCCAGCGACCTCACGGAGACCGGAAACCACCCGCCCAGTGACTGCCGGAGGACCGGGGCTCACCCGTCAGCGACAACCCGAGGACCAACCAAAACCGCTTTATCTTACCTGCTCCAGGAGACCTGTATTATCCTTTACTCTGTGTACGCCCCACTCGGCCCACACCAGCGTCCGGCCACGAGATCGCTCCCTTCACAAACTGACCACATGACCCGATCGAACCACGTGGTATTCTGTCTGTCCATCATCCTGAAGTATCTCGGGAATAAAAGATGATTTACGAGGCATATGAGGACCCCAGGCAAACTAATCTCAGCGTGACTAGGCTGACGGGCGCGAGGACACGCCAGGTAAGCGAAAATTCCCGAACCACCGTCGGAGCGACAGGCACCCACCCGACAACTCCGGAAGGTGAACCCCACCGTGCTGCCGCACGAGACCAGACAGGCCAATGGACCACCTCCCCAGTGAGCCTGACACCGCCACCATCTTCCACGTCCCTACTGAACGTAACGAGTAACCATACGCAAAGCCAGCCCTCCCATCCAAGGGTAGCCGCTCATCAAGAAAACGAGGAGAATGGGCCTGTCTGAAAGTGAGACTTACATTACACGTCTTCAGGACCCAGTGTGCTCTTGGCGAATATCCAAGCGATTCAAACAAAATGGATTTGAACTCCGGCCACAACAAACTGCGTAATCCAAGCCAAAGGCTTCTCGAAGCATCCGATGGACCGGACGACGGCCCGCGGCAAGTCGAAGGGCGTGGCTTTTTGCCTCCTCATCAACACGTCCACGTGTATGGTTGTGCAGTCCCCAGTGTGTCAGTGCTCCCTAGAGCGAGAGAACCTGATGGTGAAGTGTTCCCCTTTTCACCTCAGACGTGAATCTACCTCTGTCCTCATCACAGCAACCTACATCACATCGCAGACAGAAATGAAGAACGTACTTGACGAGCCACTCTCCACCCTGAACAACGAAGGAACAAATCACTCTAAAGTCCTGACAGAGAATTCAACCGGGCAAACCTTAGGACGTTGCAATCCAAATTTCATCAACACATATCCTGCCTCATCAAAGGAGCTAGCATCCTGGACCACAGCTACACGAGCATCAAAGATGCCGACCGCTACTGTCACCGATCATACTTTGGCAAATCCGACCACAATTCGGTACTCCTGCTTCCTACTTACAAACAGCTAATCAAGCGTCCTGACACAGATACGAAAACTGTCAGTGCTGGTCCGAGGCATTAGAGGGCACTCTCCGTGACTGCTTGGAATCTGTGGGCTGTTCCATATTCACGTCCGCGGTAGCTAACCTAAACGAGTACGCAACCGCCATCCCTGACATCTGTCACCATGAAATGCTTCGAGCGGCTAGTCATCAAACGAATCGACGTCAGCTTCCCAGACCGTACCGATCCATTGTTGTTCGCGCATCGCCTCTACCTGTTCACAGCAGACGCTTCTTCTTGGCACTGCAGTCGAAACTCAAACATCTCCACAACAAGGATGCATACATCAGGCTGCTGTTCAAATATTTCATTAGTAAATGCCCCGATATCTATGCACCTAAGAAAACTATAAGGGCGTTTCCCAATCGAAAGCCTGGATTAACTGAAAGGTTCAACGTCTGTTGAGGACCCAGATGCCGGGGTTCAAGTCTGATGATTCTGGCCGAAATAGGAAATACAGTTACGAAGTACTTAAATCCATAAATGACACCAGAAGTCAATGCCTGATCAAACGAGTGTTCTATGCCAACAACGCAAACCCACGGCATTTACGGGCTACAGATCAAGACCAGGTAGAATAATTGGGGCTCCAGCATCCCTCCACTTTGAACTGAATAGGTCCTGTGCTCGCTTTCACCAGACAGCCAATAAATCAGTACTACCCGCCCCAACAGCAATGGACACAGCCACATCCATCATTACAAATTATGTGGTAAGAGCTGCCATCTTGAAAGTGAATCCGCGGAAAGCAACGCGCCCCGATGGAGTCCCAGGGCGAGAACTCAGATCCTGCTTAGACCAACTTGTAATTGTATTCGCAGACATCTTCAACACTTCAGTACTCCGCTCTGAGGTTACCACCACCTTCAAGCAGAACGCCATTATACCAGTACCAAACAAAAACATTTTTTGCCATGAAATACTTCGAGTGGCTAGTCATGGGACTGATGAACGTCAGCATCCCAGACGGTACCTATCCATTATAGTTCGCCATTCGACTCAACGCTCCACAGTAGATGCTATCTTCCTGGCCCTTCAATCAAAACTCAAACAACACCAGAACTAGGACAAGTCCGTCAGACAGCTGAACATAGAATGCAGCTCCGCCTGCAACACCATTATCCCTGCAATCTTGGACTTGCCGTCCCTGTCCAGCGGGTTCCTTAACTTCCTTACCTACATACTACCATCTGTCAGGGTAGGTTAAAACACCTTCTCGACAAGTCTTTGCAGATGGGTCCCGCAAAGATGTGTGTCCAGTCCCCTACTGTACTCCCTATACGGATGCACCAGTGTTGCAAGATTAAACAACGATTCGATCTGCACATTTGAGTATGATCCGAAATGGCTGGTCGTATCTCAAACAATGACGAATCAGGCTACAAAAGGAAAATAGATCACTTGGTCGCACCGTGTACCGAAAATAACCTCTCTAAATGTTAGCTCAAACAAGGAACTGACCTTCGACTTCGGTAAGTTTAGCATCACCCCCCCCCCCTAACCTACACGCCCCCTCTCGTCTACAGAAATTGGTAGGAAGTGTACATGGTGGACAGATTTAGGTCTCAGGCATCACCATCGCCAATCGTCTGTCCTGGTCCACTCACGTTGCTATAGCATTCAAGAGAGGCGGACAACGTCTCTACTTCGTACAGAAGCCAAGGAAATTCGGCATGTCTGTGCCGACTCCCACAAACTTAAATACATGTGCCACAGAGACCATCCTATCTGGCTGCATGCGCAAGTCGGAGTGAGTCACATCCAGAGTGGGAATTGCAACTTGGTACTTTGGTGCCGTGAGGTAATCAGGAAAAGGAAAGAACAAGAGAGCATCTGCGACCCTGGCTGAGTTCTCCCAGTGAGCCAGAGAACACACAGCCAGAGTGAGGCACAACCAAGAGTGAGTTTGGGAATTCGAAGCTGGGTGGGGAGGAGTTGCTTTTTAACCTGGTAAGTGACTGGTAAGTAGTTTTTCATTAGTCTAATTTATTTATTTTTCTTTCGTGTTTTGAAATTGTAGGTGTAAAAGTTTACCTGAAGTTTAAGACATGGCAGGAGATCCGAGACCTGTGTCATGCTCCTCGTGTGCGATGTGGAAGCTCAGGGACATGTCCACTGTCCTTGGCTCTTTCACGTGCAAGAAGTGTGTTCAGTTGCAGCTCCTGTTAGACCGCTTGCCGGCTCTGGAGATGCGGATGGACTCACTTTGGAGCATCCGCGATGCTGAAGAGGCCGTGGATAGAACGTTATGCGAGTTGGTCACACAACAGGTGAATGTTACTGAGGGAGATAGAAAATGGGTAACCTAAGACCGCGCAAGAGTAGGAAGGCAATGCAGGTGTCCCCTGCGGTCATCTCCTTGAAAAACAGATATAACGCTTGGGAAACTGTTGAGGGAGATGTCTCATGAGGAGAAGGCAGCAGCAGCAAGGTTCATGGCACCGTGGCTGGCTCTGCTGCGCATTGGGGCAGAAATAAAATGGCAGAGCAAGAGTGATAGGGGACTCGATCGTAAGGGGAATATTCAGGCGGTTCTGTGAACGCAATCGATACTCCAAGATGGTATGTTGCCTCCCTGGTGCAAGGGGCAAGGATGTCTCGGAGCGGCTACAGGACTTTCTGGGGGAGGGTGAACAGCCAGCTGTCGTGGTGCACATAGGCACCAACGATATAGGTAAAAAACGGGATCAGGTCCTACAAGCTGAATTCAGGGAGTTAGGAGTTAAACTAAAAAGTAGAACCTCAAAGGTAGTAATCTCAGGATTGCTAATAGTTCCACGAGCTAGTCAGAGTATGAATGTCAGGATAGATAGTATGAATGCGTGGCTCGAGAGATGGTGTAAGAGGGAAGGATTCAAATCCCTGGGGCATTGGGACCGGTTCTGGGGAAGGTGGGACCAGTACAAACCGGACGGTCTGCACCAGGACAGGACTGGAACCGATGTCCGAGGGGGGTGTTTGCTAGAGCTGTTGGGGAGGGTTTAAACTAATGTGGCAGGGTGGATGGGAACCGATGCAGGAAGTTGGAAGGTAGTAAAACAAGGACAGAAGCAAAAGGAAGTAAGGGGAAAAGTGCAAGGCAGAGAAGACATTGTCAAAAATCAAAAAGAGCGACAGTACAATGTACTGTGACTGAGGGGAGCTCAGTGAATAGGCCCAGTAATAATAAAAGGAATAAAACTGGAGATGTAAAGATTCAAAAGAGAGGTAAGGAAACCAACATAAGTGCCCTTTACTTGAATGCTCGTAGTATTCGGAATAAAGTAAATGTGTTGATGGCGCAAATCATCGTGAATGACTATGATTTAGTGGCCATTACTGAAACATTGTTAAAGGATGGTCACGACGGGGAGTTAAATATCCGAGGGTATCAAACTATTCGGAAGGACAGAGTGTATGGTAAGGGAGGTGGTGTAGCTCTGTTATTTAAGGATGACACCCGTGCAATAGTAAGGGATGACATCGGTGTAATGAAGGATAAGGTTGAATCCAATTGGGTGGAAATTCGGAACAGTAAACGAAAAAGTCACTGATAGTAGTCTATCGGCCACCAAATAGTAACGTTATGGAGGGGCAGGCAATCAACAAAGAAATAACTGCTGCATGTAGAAATGGTACAGCAGTTATCATGGAATATTTTAATCTACATGTTGATTAGTTTAACCAGGTCGGTCAAGGCAACCTTGCGGAGTAGTTTATAGAATTTATCCGCGATAGTTTCCGAGAACAGTATGTAATGAAACCTACGAGGGAACAAGCGGTCCTAGATCTTGTCCTGTGTATTGAGACAAGATTGATTCACGATCTCATAGTTAGAGATCCTCTCGGAGGGAGCGATCATAATATGGTGGCATTTAAAATACAGATGGAGGGTGAGAAGGTAAAATTAAATAGTAGTGTTTTGTGTTTAAACAAAGGAGATTACAATGGATGAGAAAGAAAAGAGCTAAGGTAGACTGGGAGCAAAGAGTTTATTGTGGAACAGTTGAGGAACAGTGGAGAACCTTCCAGGCGATTTTTCACAGTGCTCACAAAAGGTTTATACCAAAAAAAAAGGAAGGACGGTAGAAAGAGGGAAAATCGACCATGGACATCTAAGGAAATAAGGGAGAGTGTCAAATCGAAGGGAAAAGCATGCAAAGTGGCAAAGATTGGCGGGAGACTAGAGGACGTGGAAACCTTTTGGGGGCAACAGAAATCTAGTAAAAAAGCTATAAAGAAGAGTAAGATCGAGTATGACAGTAAACTTCCTCAGAAGATAAAAACAGACAGTAAAAGTTTTTACAAATATATTAGAGGATGAGAAGGGAGTTTTAATAATGGCAGATCAGGAAATGGCTGAGGAACTGAAAAGGTTTTTTGGGTCGGTCTTCACAGTGAAAGACACAAATAACATGGCAGTGACAGAAAAAAATGAGGCTATGACAGATGAGAGGATTGTTATCACTAAGGAGTTAGTGATGGGCAAGCTAATGGGCCTAAAGGTAGACAAGTCTACTGGCCTTGATGGAATGCACCCCAGAGTGCTAATAGAGATGGCTAGGGAAATTGCAGATGCACTAGTGATGATTTACCAAAATTAACTAGACTCTGAGGTGGCCCCGGTGGATTGGAAATTAGCAAACGTGACACCACTGCTTAGAAAAGGAGGTAGGCAGAGAGCGGGAAATAATAGGTCAATGAGCTTAACTTTGGTAGTAGGGAAGATGCTGGAATCTATCATCAAGGAAGAAATAGCGAGGCATCTGGATATAAATTGTCCCATTGGGCAGACGCAGCATTGGTTCATAAAGGGCAGATCATGCCTAACTAATTTAGTGGAATTTTTTGAGGACATTACGACTGCAGTAGGTAACGGGGAGCCAATGGATGTGGTATATCTGGAATTCCAGAAATCCTTTGACAAGGTGCCACAGAAAAGGTTGCTGCATGAGATAAAGATGCATGGCATTAAGTTTAATGTAGACGCATGGATAGAGGATTGGTTAATTAGTAGAAAGCAAAGAGTGGGGATTAATGGCTGGTTCTCTGGTTGGCAATCAGTAGCTAGTGGTGTCCCTAAGGGATCCGTGTTGGGCCCACAATTGTGCACAATTTACATAGATGGGTAGCAGAGCAGAGCTTCTGATTGGCTGTTCCGGGGAGATTTGCATACGTGCAGTGCGGTCAGCGTAAGTTGAAGGTGCACCTGCATCAGTGACCCGAGGAGTTCGACGGAAAGCGAGCATCCAGCAGAGGGCAGCAGAGCAGAGCTTCTGATTGACTGCTCCGGGGAGATTTGCATACGTGCAGTGCGGTCAGCGCAAGTTGAAGGTGCACCTGTATCAGTGACCCGTGGAGTTCGACGGAAGGCGAGCATCCAGCAGAGGGCAGCAGAGCAAAGCTTCTGATTGGCTGTTGCGGGGAGATTTGCATACGTGCAGTGCGGTCAGCGTAAGTTGAAGGTGGTTTGTGTAGGGGCTGTTCTCGAGTGACAGCTTTACCCGAAACACTATTTACGTAGTGTCTGCCACCCATTCTCCTCCTCTAACCAAAAAAAAAAGCTCTGTCCGTTGGATTGCTAAACTAACAAGTTTTTTATTTTTATTTTTCAGTAGTTTGGAAGTTAGTTCAGTGGGAATGGAAGTTAGGGCAGTTGAATGTTCCTCCTGCAGAATGTGGGAGGAAAGGGTCACCTCTAGTGTCCCTTCTGACTACATCTGCGGGAAGTGCACCCAACTCCAGCTCCTCGAGAGCCGCATTAGGGACCTGGAGCTGGAGCTGGATGAACTTCGGATCATTCGGGAGGCGGAGGAGGTTATTGAGAGGAGTTATAGGGAGGTAGTCACACCTCAGGAAAAAGAAGAAAGTAGATGGGTTACCGTCAGGGGAGGGAGAGGGAACCGGCAGGCAGTGCAGGGATCCCCTGTGGTCGTTCCCCTCTATAACAAGTATACCGTTTTGGATACTGTTGCGGGGGACGACTTACCAGGGGTAAGCAATAGGGCGCAGGTCTCTGGCACAGAGTCTGTCCCTGTTGCTCAGAAGGGAAGGGAGAAGAGGAACAGAGCACTTGTCATTGGGGACTCCATAGTTAGAGGAACAGACAGGATGTTCTGTGGGAACAAAAGAGACTCACGGTTGGTGTGTTGCCTCCCAGGTGCCAGGGTTCGTGATGTCTCTGATCGTGTTTTTGGGATCCTTAAGGTGGAGGGGGAGCAGCCCCAAGTCGTGGTCCACATAGGTACCAACGACATAGGTAGGAAGAGAGATGGGGATTTGAGACAGAAATTCAGGGAGCTAGGGTGGAAGCTGAGAACTAGAACAAACAGAGTTGTTATCTCTGGGTTGTTACCCGTGCCACGTGCTAGCGAAGTGAGAAATAAGGAGAGAGAGGAGTTGAACACGTGGCTACAGGGATGGTGCAGGAGGGATGGTTTTGGTTTCCTGGATAATTGGGGCTCATTCTGGGGTAGGTGGGACCTCTACAAACAGGATGGTCTTCACCTGAACCAGAGGGGTACCAATATCCTGGGGGGGGGGAGATTTGCTAGTGCTCTTCGGGGGGGTTTAAACTAATTCAGCAGGGGGATGGGAACCTAAATTGTAGTCCCAGTGTACAGGATGTTGAGAGTAGTGAGGTCAGGGATAGGGTTAAAAGTTCGAAAGAGGGCACCGGCAAGCAGGACGCTGGTTTGAAGTGTGTCTACTTCAACGCCAGGAGCATCCGGAATAAGGTGGGTGAGCTTGCAGCATGGGTTGGTACCTGGGATCTCGATGTTGTGGCGATTTCGGAGACATGGGTAGAGCAGGGGCAGGAATGGTTGTTGCAGGTTCCAGGATTTAGATGTTTCTGTAAGAACAGAGAAGATGGTAAAAGAGGGAGGGGGGGTGTGGCATTGTTAATCAAGGAAAGTATTACGGCGGTAGAAAGGACGCTTGAGGACTCGTCTACTGAGGCAGTATGGGCTGAGGTTAGGAACAGTAGAGGAGAGGTCACCCTGTTGGGAGTTGTCTATAGACCTCCGAATAGTTCCAGAGATGTAGAGGAAAGGATTGCAAAGATGATTCTTGACAGGAGCGAGAGTAACAGGGTAGTTGTTAAGGGGGACTTTAACTTTCCAAATATTGACTGGAAATACTATAGATCGAGTACTATAGATGGGTCAGTTTTTGTGCAGTGTGTGCAGGAGGGTTTTCTGACACAGTATGTAGACAGGCCAACAAGGGGCGAGGCCACATTGGATTTGGTACTGGGGAATGAACCCGGCCAGGTGTTAGATTTAGATGTAGGTGAGCACTTTGGTGATAGTGATCACAACTCGGTTATGTTTACTTTAGAAATGGGCAGGGATAGGTATATTCCGCAAGGCAAGAATTATAGCTGGGGGAAAGACAATTATGATGCTATTCGGCAAGATTTAGGCTGTATAGGATGTGGAACGAAACTGCAGGGGATGGGTACAATCGAAATGTGGAGCTTATTCAAGGAACAGCTACTGCGTGTCCTTGATAAGTATGTACCTGTCAGGCAGGGAGGAAGTTGTCGAGCAAGGGACGTGATTTACTAAGGAAGTTGAAGCACTTGTCAAGAGGAAGAAGAAGGCTTATGTTAGGATGAGACATGAAGGCTCAGTTAGGGCACTTGAGAGTTACAAGTTAGCCAGGAAGGACCTAAAGGGAGAGTTAAGAAGAGCGAGGAGAGGACACGAAAAGTCGTTGGCGGATAGGATCAAGGAAAACCCTAAGGCTTTCTATAGGTATATCAGGAACAAACGAATGACTAGAGTAAGATTAGGGCCAATCAAGGATAGTAGTGGAAAGTTGTGTGTGGAATCAGAGGAGATAGGGGAAGCATTAAATGGATATTTTTCGTCAGTGTTTACACTGGAGAAAGACAATGTTGTCGAGGATGACACTCAGGTTCAGTCGACCAGGCTAGATGGAATTGAAGTTCAAAAGGAGGAGGTGTTAGCAATTTTAGAAAATGTCAAAATAGATAAGTCCTTTGGGCCAGATGGGATTTATCCTAGGATTCTCTGGGAAGCCAGGGAGGAGATTGCAGAGCCTTTGTCCTTGATCTTTATGTCGTCTTTGTCGACAGGAATAGTGCCGGAAGACTGGAGGATAGCAAATGTTGTCCCCTTATTCAAAAAGGGGAGTAGAGACAACCCTGGTAATTATAGACCTGTGAGCCTTACTTCGGTTGTGGGTAAAGTGTTGGAAAACGTACTGCGCTCTAGTGTTCTATGTTCTATGTTCTGTGTTCTATGATTTGGAGTTGGGAACCAAGGGCAATGTGTCCAAGTTTGCTGATGACACTATGCCGAGTGGTAAATCGAAAATTGCAGAGGATACTGGACGTCCGCAGAGGGATTTGTATAGGTTAGGGTCTGTCAGATGGAATACTATGTTGACAAATGTGAGGTTATCCATTTTGGTAGGAATAACAGCAAACGGGATTATTATTTAAACGTTGGGTAGATTGGGACTGTAGTCGTTGGAATTTAGAAGAATGATCTTATTGAAACATATAAAATTATGAAGGGAATAGATAGGATAGATGCGGGCAGGTTGTTTCCACTGGCGGGTGAAAGCAGAACTAGGGGACATAGCCTCAAAATAAGGGGAAGTATATTTAGGACAGAGTTTAAGAGGAACTTCTTCACCCAAAGGGTTGTGAATCTATGGAATTCCTTGCCCAGTGAAGCAGTTGAGGCTCCTTCATTAAATTTTTTAGGTAAAGATATATAGTGTTTTGAAGAATAAAGGGATTAAGGGTTATCGTGTTCGGGCCTGAAAATGGAGCTGAGACCACAAAATATCACCAAATTATGTCGTTGAATGGTGGAGCAGGCTCGAGGGGCCAGGTGGCCTACTCCTGCTCCTAGTTCCCATGTTCTTATGTTCTTATGCATCACAGCTTGGTGTGGAAGTATAAGGTCCAAGATCGCAAGATACTGCAGCCTGTGGTGAACCCAGGCCAAAGAAGCATACAAGCATTCCACCGCTCCCTCTAGCTTCGTCAGGAAGGCAGGCAGCATTCTCAGATAATCCTGCCACACGTGCGTTGCCCTACTCCAGACCCTTCAATGAGGCAGAAGTTTGAAGACCAGCATATCCCGACATAGGAAAAGCTTTTTCCCCAAAGCTTCCAGTCGCCTCAGCGACTGTACTGCCGACAGATCTGTTCCCTGTGCCAACGCTATTCACGTCACACGAAAACGCTCTTGCTTCTGTGTTTGTTTTGTTTGGACCTTATTTAGCTCTGCAATCGATAATGATATGTCTCTGCACTTTGTCGATTATTCTTTTCATCTGCTGTGTACGTACTGTGTAAGTTGCTTTCACTGCAGAAAAATACTTTTCACTGTACTTTGGTACACGAGACAATCAATCAATACCCTTTGGAAGGTGAAGAGAAGCTAGTACCGAGGAAGCCCTCCACCTCGGCGTTCCACTGCAAGTCACTCGCTCCCTCGACTTGGCAATATATTGCCTTTCTTTCCCTGTGGTCGGTGAAATTCCAGGAACACCATCCGTGACTGCATTGTGTATGTATCGACATGTTATAGACTTCACCGATTCAAGTGGTTAGCTCATCCGCGCTTTCGAAAGGGCAATTAGGGATCGACAATAAATGCTGACTTAATCAACGGAGCCCAAAACCAGTCCGTAGTTTTTCTAATGGGCGCTGCTGAGTGCCTTTCTCGTTGTGTCTTTTGCCGAGGCACAGAGAACATTCCTCCTCTTGTCCATGAGGTCTTTCATAGTGTGATCATCCTGGTCGAACCAGTCTTCGTGTTTCCTCTTTTTGAGTCAATGGCTTATTCGGAGCGTGTGATGCGGCCTGTCTTCAGCTCTTTCACGGCTTTATCCATTCCAGTCGAATGGATACTTTGTAGATCCTGTTGACGACTTTTCAGGAAATTCGGTCGCGTGTTTGTGCCTTGAAATCCTTCAGAGAGGACCTTTTCTTTCTCAGTTGCTGATTTCTCTTCCCCTCTCCTGGTGGAGTTTGATATGGGTAGAAACGCCTGTTCAGAATCCATTGCTTTGATGACGAGGGCATCATTTTGTCTCGGAATCGGACGATGACAAAGTTGTTTTTTGCAATTTAGAGTACCCAATTGATGTTTTCCAGTAAAGGAGCAATTCCGCGTGGCCAATCAGCCTACCCTGCACATCCGTGGATTGTCGAGGCGAAACTCACGCAAACACGTGGAGAATGTGCAATCTCCAAACAGGGAGTGGCCCAGATTATCATGTGATTTGATCGTGGATGTCTCCAGGAAGCCTTGACGTTTTCGTTTGGGCAGAGGTGTGTGTTGCTGATGACAGGCAGGCGTTCCGCGCATTTGACAAGAAGGTATATAGCGCAGGAAATGCAAACCTCCACTGCATCTGTTCCGTTGCTTTCTTTCCAGATTTTGGAATTCATCCCTGATGTGGAAGTCACGAAGGATGAGAATGGTCTCTTACTCAGGAACATTGGGGATGGTGGTATCCAAGGTGGAAGTAGAAGCTTTCTTTGCACTCATCATTGGCATCAAGGGTCGGCGCGTAGGTAGCCACGCTCATTGCCTACTGTTTTTGGGCAACTTGTTGATGAACGGCCATGAGGCGTTCCTCGATGCCGACCAGGAGTAGCGCGTGTCAGTTGACTTGGTCACTATTGCTGGCAAAACTAATACGATATGCTTTCCGATCATCCTGGAGTCTTCATCTTCGGAGAAATGTGTCACGACGGTCATCATGAATCAGCTGGCGTTCGCTTAAGCCGTTGCATCGCTTGCATGGCAGTGGCATCAATATTGAACGCCCTGCGTTGATGGGAAACAAGCGTAATTCGTAAATCCGGATGATATTTTTGCTCATTATCGATGAGGATAGTAGTTTGCTGGTTCTAAAATTCAGCTTAACTTTGATTTTTTTCTGACATCACTTAGATGAGTCTAACGGATGAGATATTTGAAGCCAGGTTGGAGACGGAACACACTACGTTCAAGGAACCTTCCCTCCCCGTGGCTCCGTGCATGTAAAACAGAATGGAAACTGAAGAGAGTTCATCAAGCATGAAGAAACTTGCCGAAACACTCCCGATACCATTCCAACAGCGAGGCAACTGAATCAAATTATGACGTTTGTGTCCAAAACTCCGGACTCCTTGAGCTCACGGCTCTTTCTCTGCGGCCTCACGCTGATCTCCACAGCGCTTCTCTTTGTCTTTGTGCGCGTGCGTCAGGAGCGTCAAGTCTGTTTCCGTGCAGGTAGATGCCTGGTGCGGGACATATTTTAATGTTGGTTTGCGGTTGCACATAAACGGAAGCAGGGTGCTTGGCAGATTGCAGCACCAGTTTCAGTGGAAATAGAAATAATTCGGCGACTGCCGCCTCAATGCGCGGCCGCACATGTCGATACTGTATTTTGCCTGATCCAAAATTGATGCCTTGTTTTCGATTATGTGTTATCGGTTTCTACCTGTCTGATATTTTCGGCATTCGTGACTCCAGGGAGCTTCGCAATATGAAAGGCATTGTCCTTAGAATCAACGGAAGTTCTTGGCAAGCCAGCAATGCAAGAAAGGCGCAGAAACTTTGACAACATACATACGCCACAATAAAGCGATGTGCAGGTACCATCTAAACGGAGACGAATTATCCTGAATAGCTAAAAAGTCTGGCGTGCTCACATTAGATGAAGATGCCAACAACACCAGAATCGAGGCCATGATCATCTAAAACAAACTCCGCCTGTCCACTCATGTGATTCGTATGGAAGAGGCTCGACTGCCAAAGCAAGTCTTCTGTTCGCAGATGAAGTACATGTTCCGAAGAAGAGGAGGACACAGGAGGCGCTGCAAATATTCCCTGACCGTTAAGCTCAATGAATGTGAAGCACATGATAACGCCTGGAAGAACCGTGCTCACAAGTGATCCACTTGAAGAAAACTCCTGATGAAAGGAACACAATGCCTCACGGACAGTCAATGTCGAGAGTATCACGAAAACGTGTCTCATAGACAATTATCAGTTATCTAGATTTAGAAGTCTAGTTCCGTCCTCCCGACGCATGCCACATTCGCCGTCGAAGATGCCGCTCGAGAATCGGGCGTATCAGCCATGCAAGAACCTATAGATCCCATGGTCAGGAAACCGGACTTTCTTAAGTGGACAGCGATACTTTTTAGCGAGCGATTGCTAATGACGAAGAAGAAGACGATACCTTATAACGTTAAACACCAGAATGAGGCTCTGCCTCACAGTTATCTCCTCGAAGGAATACAACGACAGCCTATCAACCCACGTCTCAGCTAACATTCTCCAGAAAAGGTAACGTAATGGTGAATCTCCTGCTCAAGTTGTATTGTGCATGCACATCCTTCATACTGTTTTTCGAACTGAAGTGCACACGCTACACTAGCTGTGGCCTCAAGATATATAGCTCCGTCATCAGGTGCCTGCAATCCTATTATGTGTGTCAGCTAATAAAGACATCATATACGTCTTGTTAACCACATGATTGCCTGGTCTGTTGCGTCCGTCTATCTTTGAGCATGCATCCAAAACTATCTTTGGTCCACTGTCCATCCGGCGTCCCAGTATCCATCGTATTGTCCTTGACTTTGCAGGGCAACCAAAATGCAGCAGTTTTCACGTTACATTCAATTTTCTCTGATATAGCCATCTCACTTGTCCGTCTATATCATCCCGTAATGTTACACTTTCCACATCGCTATTTCCTAGAATGGTCCTAGCACTGACTTCTTTCGTACACCTTGGATAAGGTTCTTGAGTTGCAAAACATCCTTCGACCATGACCACCTGCCTTCTTCTTTGATGACAGTGGGACCTTGTGAAAGCCTCACTGAAGACGATGTAGACGGCATTAACTTCTCTTCGCTCATCCACATATCTAGTCATCTGCTTGAACGATTCAAGCCAACTTGCTAGACATGTACTCCCGTTGAGGAAGCAATGCTTACCCCTGCTTAATTTGTTATTCTACAAATTGATATGAATGCAACACAATCAGGTTTTTTCCAATAGTTTACCCACCAGTGCTATAGCACAAAGTTGCGTTTTTGTTTTTTGTTCCCTACTTCCATTCTGACTAATGGTGCCACAGTAGCTATTCACCAGAAAGTGGCACCTCTCCTACGGCAAAAGAGGATTTAACAATGAGGCGCACATCCACTGCATTCCATTCCGGTGCCTCACAACAACCTGGTACGCATATTATCTGGCTGTGCGGACTGATGCACTTTTATACTCGCTAAAATAGCTAAGACCTGCTTTCATTCAACGTTGTTCTATAGTAGGCTTATTATTTTCCACTCCACCACATACCCGTAATATACTTAGAAAGGCACCTTGGGAATTTAATTACATTGCCTACCATTATTTATCGCTCTCCTATTTTCAGTTCAATCACCCACCTGCACTTTCTATTCTCCTCTCGGAAATACACTGTTTTGAACCACCTGTGTCTTCAGTCAGTATCTATGTTTTATTCCTTGTATAATATTGTATATCTGTGGTAATCAATGATTCTCTGTACGTGTTGGCTCCACACATTACCTTTCTCTAAATATTCTGACATTGTACCCTCTCCACTTCCATTGGTTACTTTGTTCCTCCAAACAACTTCTGGTTTATCTGGGCGATTACAGATAAGGGCAGAGTTAGCAGAGTTAGCAATGAGCGCTGCATTCAAGGACACAGATTGTCTGCATTTTAACACCTCGAAATCAATTCAGAGTCTAGACATCGACATTATTGATTCTCATCAGTCTGCAAAGAGCCACAGTGTGATAGATTTTGCATAGGGCTATCTAATTTGGATATGCCCTGAGTCTACGCACAGCTCTGCTGTTTAACTCAATTTTACGCTGAGATGAATATTTTGCCTACTCATTGAATATCTTGCATTGAGTAAGGTAGGCCAGAGTGATAACATACGCGGAAAACATGTCTCAGTAGTGTTGTTCGCTGGAGTTATCACCATCTGGGAGTAGGTGGATTTCCCGCAGCAGAAAATCTTAACTGCCACTCCTCGTGATCAAATGATGAGTACCTGTGGCGACGTACATTCGTAATTATAATAATAATATAATCACTTTTTTTCACAAGTAGGCTTTCATGGCGTTCCTGTTTAGACTCGTAACTGGCGATGTTGGTCCGAAATGCATTTTTGTGAAAGCCGTCCAAGTAATATTGCCATTAGAAAACAGATTCTTCATCCCGCCTTCGTCTCACGATGAAATATGGCCTTCTGAGCGTGAGATTAGAATGCGATTTGAACACCCTGTGAAACCTACATGCAATGTCCTTGAATAGTTCGGGATAAGCGTTTGTCAAAAAGTGTATAATGTATTTTCAGGAGATATCTCATCTATTTGATCAGGCGAATATTCTTTACTAGACGAACTGCAGTGTTGTTGGGCACTTTTTCTATGTTGCACCCAAATGCGAAGGCCACAATGCCGATTCCACCAATGAGCAGTTTGTAAAACGTTATCTCGGAGTTGGCGATTTCTCACTCCGCTCCCTGAAATGTCCCCGTCTTCGACAGTGGACATAGCTCACACGCAAATGTACACCCAATACCGTGCAAATGTCGGAAAATCGTGAAAAATACGCACTGTTAAATTACACCTGTGTACTTACCGCGGTATATTATGAATGCAGATTAAAAGGCGTTAGTTGACTGCGGTTGTAAATCCTTATAACAATCTAAAGTCAAAGGCGTTTCTATGTCTCATACATCGAAAGTATGGCTGATTCAATTAAGTCATCGTATCTCCATTGTTGTCTGAGATACAGAATTTCGAAGTCAAAGAACGGTGGAATACGTGAACCTGTTCTGGACAGTGGTCACAAAGCGGAGGGAACCTAGTGGAATCTGTTCTTACTACGTTTCAATAGAGTCATAGTTTCATAGATGGAAACAGGCCCTTCGGCCCAGTTTGTCCCAGCCGCCCAGTTTCTATCAATAAACAAGCCCCACTTGCTCGCATTTTGTCCATATTCATCCATGTGCACCTTGCCTATATAATTGTCTAACTGTTTTTAAATTTTTAAATAATGTACCGGTCACGACCACTGACTCTGGCAGCTCCTTGCAGATTCTCACCAACATTTGTGTGGAAACGATTCTACTCTGGTCTCTTTTGTATTACTTCCCTCACTGTAAAACTATATCCCCTGGTTCGAGACTCCTCTACCTTTGTGAAAATATGTTGACTATCTACCTTTCCTATGCTTCTGATTATTTTATAGAGCTCTATAAGATCACCACTAAACCTTCTACGCTCCTGAGAAAAAGTACCACACTATCCAGCCTCTCATTATAACTCAGATAATTTAGTCCAGGTAGCATCCTCGTAGATCACTTCTGCACTCTTTATAGTTTAACAATATTCTTCCTATAATCTGGTGATCTGATCTGAACACAGTTTTCCATATTTGGTCTGACCAATGTCTTGTACAACATCAACAAGAATCCCAACTCCTGTATTCAATATTATGACCAGTAAAACATAGCTTGCTAAATGCCTTCGCCACCTGAAACTGAAACTTCATGGACATATGCACCTGTACCCCTAGATCTATTTGTTCAGCAACTTTCTCCACCATGAGCTGATGGGCCCTGCCCTGATTTGAAAAAGCAAAATGTTTCACCTCACTTTTATCCAAATGCAACTCCATCTGCAATTCATGGGGCCACTGTACCAATTCGTAAAGTTTCTCTTGGAATCTCATACAACCTTCTTCACTATCCGCTAATCCAGCAATCTTGGTTTTATCGGCATACTTACTAGCCGTGCCTCCTCCATTCTCATCCAAATCATTCATTTTATAACAAATAAGAGTGGACCCACCACTGTCTCCCGAGGCACACCGATGGTCACAGGTCTGCAGATGAAAAGCAACAATCCAAAACCATGATTTGGCTTCGGTCGTCAAGCAAACGTTGCATCTAACTGGCTATATAATCCTGTATTCCGTGAGATTGAATCATTTCCAACAACGTTCCATACGGTATATTTCCAAAGGCCTTACCGAAGTTCTTGTAGACAACGTGGACAGCACGGTAGTAAAAGTGGATAGCACTGTGGGTTAACAACGCCAAGGTCCAAGGTTCGATTCCCTGCCGGGTCACTGTCTGTGCGGAGTTTGCACGTTCTTCACGTGTCTGCGTGGGTATCCTCTGGGTGCCCCAGTTTCCTCCCACAGTTCTGAGACGTGGGATTAGGTGGATTGTCCATGATAAATTGCCCTTCATGTCCAAAAAGGTTAGGAGGGGTTATTATGTTATGGGGATAGGGTGGAAGTGAAGTCTTAAGTGGGTCGGTGGAGACTCAATTGGCCGAATGGCCTCCTCCAGGACTGTATGTTCTATGTTCTAACGTGGACTGCACTGCCCTCATCTACCTCCTTGAAAACCCCTTCAAAAAACTCAATCAAATGCGTGACACATAGCTTTCCCCTGGAAAGCCGTGCTGACTTTACCTAAATAGCCCTTGCCTGTCTAAATGCCTGCTGCTGCTGCCCCACCGAATGCATTCTTACAATTTTCCCAACATAGAAATAAGGCTAACCGGTCTCTAGTTCTCATGCTTATCTCTAGAGACCTTCTTAAACAAGGGCACAACATTTGCTAAACTCCAAACCTGAGGCACCTCTCCTGTGGCGATCGATTATTTAAATATCTCAGCTAGGCGGCCAGAAATGTCCCTCTGCGGCGTTTTGGGATAATTTCTTCAGATCCCGTGGATTTATCTATCTTAATGCGCTTTAATACCTCCAGCACCTCCTATACTGTAATATGTGCATTTCTCAAGACATGATGTTTTACTTCCTCAAGTTCCCTAACATCCGTGACTTTCTCAAAAGTAAATGCTGACGAGAAATATTAATTTAAGTCTTCTCTCTTCCCTTGTGGATCTGTATGCAAATTACATTCTTTATCCTCAAGAGGCCCTATCCTCTCCTTAGTCACCCTTTAATGCATGGAAACATCTATTTCCATGCTCCTTTGCCTTATCTGCCAAGACAAGCTTATGTTCCGTTTTTGCCCTCCTGATTTCTCTCCTACCTCGAGTTCGACCAGCCATATAATGTTCATCTGATCCACTTGGTTGCAACTGCCAATGCATGTCATATGCCTGCTTCTCTCTTTTGACAATTTCCTCAATATCCCTAAACATCCAAGTCATAGGGCAGCACGGTGGCCTAGTGGTTAGCACAACCGCCTCACGGCGCTGAAATCCCAGGTTCGATCCCGGCTCTGGGTCACTGTCCGTGTGGAGTTTGCACGTTCTCCCCGTGTCTGCGTGGGTTTCGCCCCCACAACCCAAAAATATGCAGAGTAGGTGGATTGACCACGCTAAATTGCCCCTTAATTGGAAAAAAATAATTGGCTAATCTAAATTTAAAAAAAACATCCAAGTCATCCTGTTTCTACCAAACTCACCCTTCCAGAACAGAAATGTATTCACCCAGAACCCGAGTTTACACCTTTTTGAAACACTTACTAGATGTCCCCTTCCCTCGAAATGCGCACTCCTAGCAACTTTTGAAAGATCCCGCCTCACACCTTCGAAATTCGCCTTGCCCTAATTTGATTTTCAACTATTGGACCTTAACTTTTATTCTCCATAGCTATCTTAAAATTAATGGAATTATGGGCACGGGTCCCAAAGTGATCCCTGACCAACACTTCCGACACCAAGGGCAGCACGGTGGCCTAGTGGTTAGCACAACCGCCTCACGGCGCTGAGGTCCCAGGTTCGATCCCGGCTCTGGGTCACTGTCCGTGTGGAGTTTGCACATTCTCCCCGTGTCTGCGTGGGTTTCGCCCCCACAACCCAAAAATGTGCAGAGTAGGTGGATTGGCCACGCTAAATTGCCCCTTAATAGAAAAAATAATTGGGTAATCTAAATTTCTTTTTTAAAAAATAAATAAAAAAACACTTCCGACACCTTCCGTTCCTTATTCCCGAAGGGGAGTTCAGGTTTTCCCATTCTCTCATCCACACATTGTAAGAATAATTCTTCCTGAATACACTCAACATATTTCTCTCCATCCAAACCCCAAGGGCTATGGAAGCCCCAGTAAAAAAGATTATCTTTCCGCTGTACATATAAACTCAGCGGCCGAACGCACTCTGGTTATCCGCCTCTGCAAACATTTTATTCAAACAACTAGGCTGGATAAAATTATTGAATTCTTCCGTGTACTAGAATATCATTAATTATGTAAGCAGTTCAAAACTGGTCGCGGCACTTTTGCAGTTACTCTGGGGCAGACCATACGGGACATCAAACTGGCATGCATAAAGCCATCTAACGATAATTGTTCAGTGCGAGCTCCACTTTTGCATGCTTCGTTTATATGATACCTTCCAAAGACCACGCAAATCTATGTGTGTGACTACATTATTTATTTTTTTGTAATTGAATAAGTACTGCATCTGCGACTCTTCCATTAGCACTGACTTTTATAACTAATATTCTGCTTGATTTAACATTGACACTTTCTCAATATTCTGATGATATTCACTGACAATCTTTCTGAAAATCTCCGCTGAATCTCATAGTCTATATGTTTGAAAAACACCCGGCATGGGTTATGACTGATAAACGACAGATTCGAGACAAACTTGGCTGGCCACAAAACCATTTTTAGTTAGTCATCTCACGAAAATAATTCATGCAAGCTCACAGTAGGTCACATACATATCACTGACGAGAACTGATGAAAGTTGTTTTTAATATTAATTGCAAATTAAATATATATATACATAAACTGGAGCTGGAGAAATTAAAGCACGATTTAGATATACCCGTCGTTTCTCTTACCTGCCTGTAGCTTCTTACGTTTGTCCTCTGCAAGAGAGATGTGACCAATTAAACACTAAATTTCAACTAAATACATATGATGAATTAAATACTGAGCTCATTGCATATTTTGTCTTGAAATTGGCCCACTGGGGTAAGTACAAATTTGTGGAAAATGTCTCACATTAGGGAATGTTCTTTACTGAGTATGTCCAACCATTTAAATGCGGAACGAACAGTGCTCATCGCAGGATATGTTGGGCCGACCGGAAGCAATTTACGAATCACCGTTCATCAATATGTATATATATCATTAAGCCTTGCAAATTCTAATTTCAAGTGTTGCTTCAAAATGCTACTGTAGTTTATTATTTGTCGACTATCATTATAACGGATGACCTACGAACGGAAAAAACAACGGGGTATGAAATAACAACTTTAAAATGAAAACTGATTGATTAATATCTACGAGGACTAACACGCAAAGGCAGCATGCAATGAATCGTGGGACCCAAATAAGTACAGTGGATCAACACTGATGGATCGGTTCAGAGACATCTGCAGACAGCAGGACTCGAAGATAAAGTAGCTAAGAAACGCTGTCGAACTCTTGCTTTTATTAGCCAAGGAATTTAATACATCAACTGGAAAGGTGTGTTTCAGTTGTATAAAATGCTCATTGGGCCCCAGCTGGCGTATTGTGCACTGTTCTGTTCAGCACGTGATAGAAACTAAGTGTTTGCACTACAGAGGGTGGAGATTTGATTCACCCGGGGCTTTCTAGGCTGTATCGTTTCAGCTATCAAGGCAGACTCTACGGGCGAGATTGTTATCTCTCTTCAACAAAAGGCTGTGGGTGAACCTGATTGAGATGCATAAGATTATGAGAAACATGGATATGATGTATAGGAAAGCATTTCGCGTCTAAGGGAAGGGGTGAATTAGCAGTGGACATCGTTTTACGGTAATGAGCAGGAGGTTCAGAAAGATGTGAAGACAAACATTTTCACTCAGCGGTGATTATAATCTTGCTGTCACTTCTATGAAATGATGATACGCTTACTTTGGAAGAAGTATTCAGCTGAGCATTCGAGACTGTGGACCATCTGCTGCTGGCAAATTTTATTTTGTGTCAAAATAATGTGATGTTGAGAACGGCTGTGATTTTTTCTTAAGCAGCATCTAGTCTTATTGCCACATCTTTCACGTTCGCACAGGGCAGCACGGTAGCACAGTGGTCGCACTGCAGTCTTTGCGCTCCGAAGTGAGAGGTTGGGTCCCAGTTGTGGGTCACTGTCCTTGTGGATTTTGCACATTCTTGCCTTGTTTGCATGGGGTTCACCACACAAGCTAAAGATGTGCAAGGTAGGTGGATTGAACACGCTAAATTGCCCCTTGATTGGAAAAAATCAATTGGGTACTGTAACTTTAAAATTAAAAAAAACTTCCAGTTTTTTCTGTTCGTCAATAAACCAAAATTTATGAATTCGAATGCAACAAAATGTTGATCAATGCAACTACAAAGTTGCTGAAAGAGGTGAGATTGTACGATAGACAGCGTGGAATCAATAGGTTTAACGAGGCCATAAATGAACAACCATTACAGGCAATTTTTTGAAAACAGGCGGGGCTGGCATTCAGTTCGGAAAGTCAAAGGATGTATATGCTGGAGAATCGGACGAAAGGAGATATGTTAATTCTTGAAGATGCTGTAGTACTCGGCAGCAGGGGCGTCAAGAATGATCTTGTACACAACGAATTATATTTTAAAATTGAGGCAGCTTATCAGCAGGAAACAATATGTTACAACCTGCCGTTTCCTTGGTACTTCATGCATCGTGTGAAATAATACAATTCATGTCGTGGTGGTTGACCAGCTATCATTGGATCAGAGGGCAACACGGTGCCGTCGTGGATGGTACTGCTGCCTCACGGCGCCGAGGACCCAGTGCAATCCCAGCTCTGGATCACTGTCTGTTTGAAATGTATGCATTCTCTCCGTGTTTGCCTGACTTTTGATCCCAAAATAAGCCTAAAGTTGCACAGAGTCAGTGGATTGGCCACACTAAATTGCCCTTAATTGGAAAAAAGTCATTGGTACTCTATTGTTTGTATGATATCATTGGACCACCTGAATTCAATGCCTGCACTCATATGCTTCCTCACTTGCATCGTACAGTTCGCCGAGCAGTTTGTTTCCGTTCTGAAAACTGACATTCAGAGTCATTAATAACATTGCGCCAGGAGCACATATTATTCAAGCAATTGGTGTACAATAAACATCTCAGAAATCGAAATAAGGAAAATGTGAAATATCTTGAGAATAGAACCAACCTTTGCCATTCAAAGTAATCGATTGTATGAAACATAGAATCTGTGAGGAGAAATAAGCTATTCTGCACCTCGAATGTTTTCGTCCTTCACCATGAGTGTGGATGACCATCGATCTAAATGTCGCATTCCTAGTGTATCAACTTCCTCTTTATGACACAAAATCACAAACAAATATATATATATATTTAATGCGTTCAGTGACTTGGCCTCCTCAGCATTCTGTGCTAAAGAATACTCAGACACACTATACTTTCGCTGAGTAAGTAATTCATCATATCAGTCTTGAATGGTAAATTTGTATCCTGAGGCTGTCTTCCCGGTACTAGATTTTCCACCAGATAAGCTATCACAAATGCGTCTCGTCTGTCTAGGCATGTGAGAACTTCATATGTTTCAATAAGACCGTGTCTGAGCCTTCTACCTCTCAGTGACACCCCGGCCTGCGGTAGGGGATCGGAAGCCATGGGAGTCGGAAATGTGACTGGCCTGTTAAATATGGCGGATGTGAACTCAGAGTGACAGCGACATTAAGCGTTCGATTGTCCAGCAGGTTGGTGTGGTCATGCTCTATTCGGTGTTTCAGGGACGAAGGTCCTGGTTTTGGGACCGACTGTGTCTGCGTGTTGTAGCAAGCATTGAATCATCGTTGTCAGGGGGTATGTAGTGTCAAGCTGCGTCTGTGACCGGGGTGGAAGTTCTGAGTTTCTCCCGGCGAATATGGATAAGTGCTGAAGAATTGGCAACCGCTGTTCATCAGTCCGTATTATCGTAGCAAAATGTATAGTGGTCAGCGAAGTTTGAAATTCATTTCGATTCAGCACTGTGAAGTCACGCAATTCTTACTTTGTGGTGTGCGCTACAGTCAATGGTCAAGCTGTCATGTCCAGAAGTGACGGTTCGAGTCTTTCAGGACCAGAAGCTGCCGTTGTATCCCATGAGCAACGATAACTGCCTTTGAAAGGAGAGCTCAACACGTGAACTCAGAATACATGTAACGTCCCAAATCCCTCTTTAGATTCCCTGGCCTTTGGGACTGTCTCTTCGGACCGGAACCTCACTCCCACACGCTGGTTTTGGGGCTGCGTGTTGAGAATTTGTTGGGAAATCCCATTGACATTAAGGAGAAAGACAAAATCTCGCCTCCGAGAAACACGCAGCGGTAAATCGGAGAATCCTGGCCATAATATTTATATTGTGATCCTTTCGAAGAATTGTATATAATTATACCGTTGGATAAGTATACTTAGCAGGCTCTGGGCGTCAGGTTAGTACTGCAGGTGTGATTCTGCAATCCTGTCGGTGTTTCCGCTCGCTTGGAGGATCGGTGCGACGCCGTGTGCGGAATGGCCTCCTTGTGCAATGCAGGGATTCTATGACTCAGGAGGTGAATTGAGAAAAATGCCACATGATATGCATGCGATTGAAATAATGCTGAACAAGCAGAATACCATATTTCGGAAAGCAGGCTATTCAATCGAGAAAAGGTTGATATCAGAATGTTTTATACCTTGCGCTTGTTTCATGTTTTCAGATACTGTTCATAATTTAATACGGAAAGATATTCATTAAAATGTGGAAAGCAAGATAACACACATGTGTTTTTTCAACGCAGGAACATGTCATAATTAGGTTTCCAGTTGCAAACTCATTATTGCACCTCATCCGACTTCGGACATTAGCGATTGAGAACTGAGTCGCATCAAACAGGTTCACATTCAAAGATCATTTTTTACAAGATGACATGTTTACAGCAAGTGCATGTTCAATTCGCTCAAACTGCTGCCGTAGCTCGGAACTTAATCACTGCTGGGGTTAAACCAATTGATGGACTGAGCACATCAGAGTAATGTATTCAACGTTTTTACTCTGGGTCTTGAATCGTCTCCCATGAGCAACGATAACTGCCTTTGAAAAGAGAGCTCAACACGTGAACTCAGAATACATGTAACGTCCAAAATCCCTCTTTAGATTCTCTGGCCTTTGGGACTGTCTCTTCGGACCGGAACCTCACTCCCACACGTTGGTTTTGGGTCTGCGTGTTGTGAATTTGTTGGGAAATCCCATTGACATTCGGGAGAAAGACAAAATCTCGCCTCCGAGAAACACGCAGCGGTAAATCGGAGAATCCTGGCCATAATATTTATATTGCGATCCTTTCGAAGCATTGTATATAATTATACTGGTGTTAAAGCAGAGACAGAGAAAATGACAATTGGAATCAGTGAAGAAAAATAATCATTGAACTATTTACGGTTACTTGCAATTCAGTCAATGCTTGCCCACAAAAGGATTGTGTTGCACGGCGTTCAACGCCCAATTCAATTGTGAATTGCAATAATTATATTTTTTTGTTAGCAATAGTGCTGCGCTATGGAGGTTGCACCACTAAAGGCCAAAATTTATTTCATAACTTAATTTCTGGATTGCAGCAATGAAGCCGATTGCATGGGAACAATTTCGGATGGTCAAAACTGGGAATAAAACACTGAACACCTGGTACTGCATAAGTGAAGCTTAAACCCTCTACCTGGCATTCGTTCCCATGAAAAAGGAAAAGATTGTAGTCACTTGTGCAGTGATATCATGGTTGTGTTGTAATTCACCGAATTTCCACGGTAGTTTCATTAGTATATAAGTGAATGTTAAAGACAGATAACCTCCGACTGTCAAGGGGGCTGGGTACAAGATTGTTTGTGCATGTTCATACTGTGACTCATCTGTTGTTTTGAATATATTTGATCCATATTTAATGTTAAAAGACCGTTTGAAGCTTTCTCTACAAGGGCTCGTGTAATATAAATCAGGTCACACTGCAAGAAAATTACAACTTGCTGACCTGTTCCACCGCCAACATCCAACATACCCATGGCAGAACCGTACATCTGGCTACTGTCAAATACAAATTACTCCAAACATCGTTAATTTCTCATTGATAGAAAGGTGCGAAGCAGCAGAGTATCCTTTGACTATGAGGACGACTGGGATTGTGTCGAAAATATCCCAACGGAAAAACAATGAAACGAGATTTAATGCCGGATTTCAGAAAAAAAACAATGCTTGCATATTTTGTCAAATGTCCCACAGCCTTTTCAGGTAGTGACTTAGCTCGCAGTGTTTTTGCAACCACAGTTCCTCAGGACAGAAAAAGATAAGTATTGTGCCAATCGACGACAAAAGCTCTTTTTGGGGATGTCAGGTTTTAAAATTAATTTGCTTTATTTTTGTATTTGCCAGGGTCCCACATTTTTTACGAATTTATGCGGATTAGCATACTTTATTACGCATGTTCATAATTGTTATAAAATAAATCATGGAGGGTTTGCATGAGTCCATTCAGAGACTATGAACGAGATTACTCGGCTGCTGAACCACCTGATTTCAAGAGGCGCACTCTTCGCTGGCGTCGGTACTCGCTTATCCCATTGACGCCACTCTCCGCTGCTCGGAGGAAAAGGAAACTGCCAACTGCGAGAAAACGGCAGCCCTATTAGCATTAACTGTCCTTACAGGAACAGCTGGAAATGAAAAATGTTCTTCGCTCATAATGAAGGACTTCACTTACTGAGTTCTTGTACAAGTGCTTCACATTTATCTTCAAATGAAATAAGGTGTGAGAGAACACGATAATAAACTTACAATTTCATAAATTTGGATGAATGTTTTTCATTACCTGGCGGAAACCCAGCACAGGCATAAATTCCGTATTATTGTTGGTAGAGATCTCGTAAAATTGACTTCATCGTTGGAATTCCTCCATCCTGTCGTCTATGTCCTCAGGTATTTGGGATGCAATTTACGACTGTTCTTGTGCTGATGTTCGGATATTTCGCTATTTCAACTGCGTTTTTAATCTTATCTGGTCCAACATCAAATGATTAAAATGACTTTGAACCCACTCGGTCAACATTATTTGCATGAAGTTGGTCCCGGAATATATCCATGCGTTTGCTACATTCAGATGTGATATTGCAGTGGAGTACTGTCTCATCAGACATGCTCTCTCTGGATTATAGCCATTCTCTGATTTGTTAGTCGAGTGCAGCCAGCCAAAACTCATTTTCGTCTGTCAGCCAGAGGACCGCGGAGCTGTTTTCTGCCTCATTTCAGCATGCAAAATTATTGGTCACAGGTCTCAACATCGTCAGGACCTTACGCTCAGTGTAATTTCCAAAGTGATCAGAAAAGTGTACATTTTATTCCGATTTCACGTAGGCTTTATTGTGCATGACTTAATGCAAAGACGTATGTGTGCAGCCGGAGAAAATCTAACGACATGCGTGCGTGAAACATTGAGGTGTTTCTTGTATGGGTATTGAATAATGTAATTCGAAGGTGAATTCCAAGATCATATCGGAGCCATTATTACGAAACCGTTATTGTTTGCCAAGTTAGTTTCAGCGTGCTTCATTGGAATTTGAAACGTTTTGCTTGTTGATGTTTTTACAACCTGCCAGCTGATATGCGTTTCTAATATGCATTCGGCAAAGAAGTGGCACGTTTTAGGATCCAAAAGGTATAGTTTGCAAAACAGTTACAACGTAGGTCTTAACGTTTGGTCCGGTTAAGCAATACGGTACCGGTATACCATCTTATCTGCGGAAATTGCCCTCCATTACCTAAGTTGTTGGAAAGAATAATATTATTTTTGCATGATTTTGTCGCTTTTTAAAATAGATTGCTGTACCTGCTCATTTTTCGATTACTGGTAACATCTATGAAATACTGTACGTTATTGTTTTTTGTGCAATTACAAATGCTGACGGCTGCAGGTATTTCAGGCGATGAAATTAGTTACTTGCGTGGCAATAATTGTTCTTGAAACACATCACCTAAGTATACAATCGTGTGCCCTCATGCTGCGGATTTTTACATTTTATTCGAGGAATCTGAATAGAACTGGAAATCGCGCAATTCTCAGAGATGCTGTTGTATCATGAATGCTGAGACATTGCGTTTGAATATGATTCCTGAGGAAATCCTGTATCATATTATGAGTGAAGACGATCAGATCCCGACAAATACCCAAATCACTGTTTCTGCAAGGAATGTCTCCAAGCACCGTTTTATCATTCTGCCATTTTCAATACCTCCTACATTGTTTTAGTCCTTTGCTTTATACTAGGTCAAAGGTTGCCCTACATTCTCGTGTTGTTGAGCACGTTATTTTTGGACAGGTGTCGTATATAACTGTGCAAACGTCAGGTTATGTATTTTGTTTTGTTTGTGCGTTGCATCTCATTCAGTCCAGTGTGACTAAAGCGCTACCCCAAAGAGCTACCTAGATCGTCTCACTTCCCACCCCTCGCGCCATAGCCCTCTCAATAAATCACTTTCGAATCCATACCCAACGCTCTTTTGAAACGTCCGATGGAATACACATACTGCGTAGGCAGAGCGTTCCAGCCCACAACATATTTTTGAGCAAAACCGTTTATCCTCATCTGACTGCAAGCTCTCTTGCTCACCATATTGACTTTTTTTCAATAAATTTAGTTTACCCAATTCATTTTTTCCAGTTAAGGGGCAATTTAGCGAGGCCAATCCACATACCCTGCACATCTTTGGGTTGTGGGGGCGAAACCTACGCAAACAAGGGTAGTATGTGCAAATTCCGCACAAACAATGACCCAGAGCAGTGTTCGAATCTGGGACACCGGCGTCGTGAAGCTGCAAGGCGAATTCGTGCGCCACCTTGCTGCACGACCATATTGAAATTATCACTTCTAGCCACTGACATACCAACTATCGGCAATATCCTTCTTTGCCATGCCAAATGTGTTCATAACTTTGAACACACCAGTATAGTAACCATTTAATATTCTCTGCTCCGAGGGAAACAAGTCCAATTTATCCAACATGTCTAAAATTTATCATTCCTTGGATCATTCTGGTAAATCTCCTCTGCATTATCTCGAGGCTTTGACATCATGCCTTAACTGTTTTACCCATAACTGAAAACGATACTCCAAAGGCGGTCTGGCCAATAATTTGTAGTGGTGTAGAAGGAGTTCTTAGTTTTTAAACATCCTGGTGCTATTAATAAACTAAAGGATGCGACAGGCGCCTTAACAACTGCTTCAACTTTCCTGTCCACCTTCAGATAATTAAAAACTTGAACACTGAGGTTTATCTGCTCCGTGTCTCCCCACAAAGCTGTAGTACTGTGTCTATATGTCTGCACGTATTTTTCTCGCAAAATACGTTGCCTCACATTTCGCCGCATGAAAGTTAATCGATCGTGTGCGTGCCCATTTGCCAATGTCCTTGTGAAGTCGCTCAATATCAACCTCGCAATTCACAAAGCTGCGGGGCTTAATATCATCTACAAATTTGGAGGTATCGCCCTTAACCCTCTATTGAGAAACATGTACTTGAATCAAAAAAATTAATAAGCCAACGCCAAGCCCTGTGAAACGCTGCTTTAACCTCGGAGAAATGGCCATCACCACTTATCATCCGTTTACTCTTTGCCAACATCAATCCAGTACCCATCAGTCCCAAGTACCCATCAGTCCCAAGCATTTTTAATATTTTAACCAACCTGCAATGAGGCTCCTGATAAATGTTTTTCAACGGTCCAAAGAAACAGCATCCACGAAACTATCTTCATTAACTGCCTGGGCAATATATTCAAGGAACTCAATTAAGTTTGTCAGACATGACCTCAACTTGACAAAGCCATGTTTTCAGTCCAGTATTCACTTGAACCGTGACGTCACAGCCTGCAGGTAAGCCATTGGTTGGTGGCTGGTAAGTAGTTTTTCTTTTCCCTGAGGTGTTCTCGTGCGGGGCACACTGGTTGATGAGTGAGTGCTTGCTGAGAAGGAGATAATTTAAAAAAAACGTATTGTTGTGAGTTTCCAGCTGAATCCGGTCGGAGTGAGGACATAGTAACTGCTGGGTAAGTAGTAAAGATTTAAAATGTTTGCATCGGCCCGTGACAGCTGATTGCTGTTCTCGTGTGGGGCACAGTAGTTGCTTGTTCAGTGTTTTATTTTTACCAGTTGGGCAGTTCCTAAACCCCAGACCCTACACTTGTAGCCTCCCGCACCCTTCCACCTCCTTTATCCTAAAGGGTAGAGTGAATAACAGGTCAGCTATTTATTTCTTTTTCTTTTTATATCTAGAGGGGATGGCTGGGAAGGCAGTACAATGTTCCTCCTTTAGAAGGTTTGAGGTGAGGGACGCCGTCAGAGACCCTGCTGAATTCACCTCTGGGAATTATACCTCCAGCTCCTGAGAAAGCGCCTTAGGGAACTGGAGCTGGAGCTGAATGAACTTCGGATCATTCGGGAGGCAGTGGTGGTCATAGATAGTAGCTTCAGGAATGTTGTTACTCCGAAGAATCAAGATGGATAGGTGACGGTGAGAGCGACTGCTAGGACGCAATCAGTGCAGGGATCCTCTGTGGTGGTTCCACTCAGTAACATGTTTACCGTTTTGTATACTGTTGATCGGGGTGACATACAAGGGGTAAGTTACGGTGAACGGATCTACAGCAGGAAAACAATAATTATTGGGGAATCGATAGTTAGATAGGGCAGACAGACGGTTCTGTGCCAGCGAAAGAGACTCACGGATAGAATGTTGCCTCGCGGGTGCCAGGGTCCATGACGTTTCGGACCGTGTTTTCAGAATCCTTAAGGGGGATGGGAAACAGTCACCCGTCGTGGTACACATCGGTACCAACGACGTGGGTAAGATAAGTGATGGGGGTTTAAACAGGAATTTAGGGAGCTAGGGTGGAAGATGAGAGCCAGGAGAAACCATTTTGTCATCAGTGGTTTGTTGCCGGTGCCACGTGCTAGTGAGTTGAGGAACAGGGAGAGAGTGCAGATAAACACGTGGCTGCAGGAATGGTGCAGGAGGGAGGCTTTCAGGTACGTGGATAATTGGAGCAGATTCTGGGGAAGGTGAGACCTGTACGGAGAGGACGGTTTGCACCTGAACCAGAGGGGCACCAATGTCCTGGAAGGGAAATCTGCTACGGTTCTGCGGGGGGGGGGGGGGGGGGGGTTTGTGTGTGTGTGTGTGTGGCGGGGGGGGGGGGTTGACCTAATTCGTCAGGGGGCTGGGAAAACGATCTGTAGTCCAGATGCCAGTGTGGAGAGTAGTGACGTACTGAGGAGGGTATCAAGGTCGCAGGACTGTACCCACAGACAGAAAGGTGGGTTGAAGTGTGTCTATTTCAGTGCAAAGAGCATCCGGAATAGGGTAGGTGAACTCGGGGCGTGGATTGGTACTTGGGACTACGATGTTATGGCCATTACGGAGAGATGGTTAGAACAGGGACAGGAATGGTTGCTGGAAGTTCTGGGGTATAGATTTTTCCGTGACAGCAGGGAAGGTGGTAAATGATGTGGACCAGTAACATGGCTAATCAAGGATAGTTTAACGGCTGCAGAAAGGCAGTTCGAGGGGACCTGCCTACTGAGGTAATATGGGCCGAAGTTACAAACAGGAAAGGAGCGGCCACATTGTTAGGAGTTTTCTATAGGCCCCTGAATAGTGATAGAGATGATGAGGAAGAACTTGCAAAACAGATTATGGATAGGTCTGGAGGTCTCAGGGTAGTTGTCGTGGGTGAGATTAACTTTCCAAATATTGATTGGAACCTACATAGGTCGAACAGTTCGGATTGGGCGGTTTTTGTACAGTGTGTGCAGGAGGATTTCCTGACACAATATGTGGATAGGCCGACAAAAGGGGGGGACACATTGGATTTGGGACTTGGTAATGAACCGCGCCACGTGTTGTATTTGTTTATGGGAGAGCACTTTGGAGATAGTGACCACAATAATGTTTTTCACTATTGCAATGGATAGGGATAGCACCATATCGCAGGGCGAGTTTTATCATTGGGGGAGGGGTTATTATAATGCGATTAGGCAATAATTAGGGTGCATATGATGGGAACAGAAACTGTCAAGGAAATGCACAAATGAAAATGGAGCTTGTTCCAGGAACACAAACCGCGTGTCCTTGATAGGCATGTCCCTGTCAGGGAGGGAGGAAATGACCGTGTGAGGGAACCTTGGTTCACGAAAGAGGTTGAATGTTTTGTCAAGGTGAAAAAGCAAGTGCATGTAAGGATGAGAAACCAAGTTTCAGGTGAGTCGCTTGAGGGTTACAAGGGAGCTATGAATGAGCTAAAAGGAGCTTAGGAGAGACAGGAGGGGACATGAGAAGTCCTTGGCGGTTCAGATGAAGGAAAACCCCAATGCTTTTTACTCTTCCGTGAGAAAATAAAGGAATAACCAGATTCAGGATAGGGCCGGTCAAGGACAGTAGTGGCAACTAGTGCATGGAGTCAGAAGAAACAGGAGAGGCGTTGAATGAATACTTTTCTTCAGTATTCATCAAGAAGAGGGGCCATGTTTTTGAGGATGAGAGTGTGATACAAGCGAGTGGACTGGAGTTGATAGATATTCTGAGGAAAGATGTATTAGCAACATTGAAAAACTTGAGGGTCGACAAGTCCCCTGGGCCAGGTGGAATATATCCAAGGATTGTTTGGGAGGCAAGAATGAGATTTGAGAGCCTTTGGATTTGATCTTTGGATCCTCACTGTCCACGGGGATAGTGCCAGAGGACTAGAGAGTTGCGAATGTGGATCCTCTGTTCAAGAAAGGGAATAGGAATGCCCCAGGCAATTATTGGCCAGTTTGTCTTACTTCGGTGGTCGGTAAGTTAATGGAAAAGTTCATAAAGGATAGGATTGATGACCAATTGGAAATATGCAGCTTAATCCGGGATATTCAACACAGATTCGTGAAGGGGAATTACTGCCTCACAAATATGATTGAACTCTTTGAGGAGGTAACTAAGTGTGTAGATGAAGATAGAGCAGTTGATGTCGTATACATGGATTTTAGTCAGGGATTTGATATGGTTCCCCATGGTCGGCTCATAAACAAAGTAAGGAGGTGTGGGATGGAGGGAAATTTGGCCAATTGGATAAGTAACTGGCTCTCACATAGAAGACAGCGGGTGGAGGTGGATGGAAAATTTCCAGACTGGAGACCAGTTACCAGCGGTGTACCACAGCGAAAAGTGCTTTGTCCCTAGCTATTTGTGATTTTTATCAATGGCTTGGAGGAGGGGGCTCAAGTGTGGGGCAGTAAATTTGATAATGACACCATGATTGGTTGAGTAGTGTATGAGGTGGAGGGCTGTCGTAGGCTGCAAAGAGACATTGATAGGATGCAGAGTTGGTCCTAAAAATGAAAATGGAGTTTAACCATGATCAGTGCGAGGTCATTCATTTTGATGGAAAAAAATTGAATTCGGATTACAGGGTCAACGGCAGTATTCTGAGGAATGTGGACGAACAGAGAGATATTGGGGATCATGTCCACGTATCTCTGAAGAGTTCCGCTCAAGTGGATAGAGCCGTGAAGAATGCTCATAGTGTGTTAGCGTTTATTAACAGGAAGTTGAGTTTAAGAGCCGCGGGATTATGCTGCAAAAATATATGACACTGGTGAGACCACATTTGGAGTACTGTGTGCAGTTCTGGTCACCTCATTATAGGAAGGATGTGGAAACAGTGGAAAGGGTGCAAAGGAGATTTACCACGATGCTGCCTGGTTTTAATATAAGTCTTATGAGCAAAGGGTGAGGGAGCTAGGGCTTTTCTCTTTGGAGCAGAGGAGGATGAGATGCGATGTAATAGAGGTTTATAAGATGATATGCGGGATAGATAGATTGGACGTTCAGAGATTATTTTTTCTGGTGGATGGAGCTGTTATAAGAAGACATATCGATAAGATTTAGGTTGGGGGATATAGGAGGGATGTCCGAGGTAGGTTGTTTACTCAGAGTGTTTGGGTGTGGAATGGGCAGCATGCAGTGATATTGGAGCCTGACACTTTCGGAACTTTCCAGCTGTTACTAGATACCTGGAGCACACCAGCATGACAGGGAGTGTGACAGCTTTATCTTCGTTTCCGACAATGCTCGGCACAACATCGAGGGCTGTTCTGTGCTCTACTGTTCTCTGTTGGATGTTCACTTTTTTTTCTCAAATTCTGTATTGCTCGTATCGGTATTACGGCCGAGGCAGTTTTCCCACGACTGATATCAAACTGAGAGGTCTGAAGTTTCCACAGTTATCCATTGCCACTTCACTAAACAACGGCGTCACACTTGTAAAGTTTCCGAACCCAGAACTAACGTTGACTTTCGAGAGGCCTGCAAACTTTCTGCAAACTATTCCACAATAGAACAATGAACAAAGAAAAGCACGGCACAAGAACAAGCACTTCCTCCCTCCAAGACTGAGCCGACCATGCTGCCCGACTAAACTAAAATCTTCAGCCCCTCCTGGGTTCCGGATCCCTCTCTTCCCATCCTATTAATGTATTTGTCAAGATGCCCCGTACATGTGACTATCGTCCCTGCTTCCACCATCTCCTCCGGCAGCGAGTTAAGGCACCCACGACCCTCTATGTAAAACACTTGCCTCATATATCTCGTCTAACTCTTGTCCCTTGTACATTAAACATCTGCCCCTAGTAATTGCCCCCTCTACCGTGGGGAACAGCCTATGACCATTCACTCTGTCTCTGACCCTCATAATTTTGTAGATCTCTAAGAGGCCGCCCCTCAATCTCCATCGTTACGGTGAGAACAAACCGAGTTTATTGAACCGCTAGTCACAGCTAATGCCACCCATACCAAGCAACAGCCTGGTAAATCGCTTCTGCAGCCTCTCTAAAGCTACATCTTTCTGGTCGTGTGGCGACCAGAATTAAACTATATACTCCAAGTGCGGCCGAACTGACGTTCCATACAGCTGCAACATGACTGGCCAATTCTTATACTCAATGCCCCGTCAAATGTCGGCAAGCATGCCGAATGCCTTCTTGACTACCTTCTCCACCTGTGTTGCCACTTTCAGTGACCTGAGGAACTTTAAATGAGGAATTGGACAAACGAATGTGATACAAAATAGGATAATTAGTTAGGATAATGTAGAGGATAGCCGGGCATAGGAGCCGGAACGAAGGAACTGGGCAAAGCATGGTTTGGATGGGGGGATGGGTAATTGCTCGGACGAGAATGCTGGGTGAAATGGGCCTACAAGAGCAGAAGAATGTGAAGTAAGCCCAGGGCTGAGGAATGGAATGAGCCAATCGGGATATATGGCCAGGTCAAGAAGTGTATAGGGATAGCCAATGGGAGGTTTTGCATTCATTACTGTTGCCTGATTTGGTCGTATGTATGTGAAATTTGACGCAGCTTGAATGTATCTGTACAGAAATGTTTTGTCCCGTTGTTCACTCGCTGTTGAAGATCCAGGAGACATGGTTGTGTCCTGCTCTCCCAATAGAATCAGTCACCCAGTTTGCTGGTAAAAATAAACAATAATTGATACCTGCAAATTCGTCTCAAATTTTATTGAGACCAGACTGACATCAAAAAAATCAGGATTGTCAATTGTTGCCGAAATCCGTGATTTCTCCAGGCAATGACCTCTCCTATGCGAAATCAAAATTGGACTGATCTCGTACAGGGAAAGAAGAAATGGGCCCGTGATATGAGTAGCTGGAAAATGACCATGTCGATTTTCCTCTCTGTCGTAGTCTGATTACAGTGTAATCACTCGCATTTGATCAGGTAAGATCGTCTCGACGAAATCAAAGGTCAGTCTGGCGGATTAGAAGAATTAATTTCAGTCGATGTAGGTACGACTGAGGGTTGATGAGAACCGAGGGGAATATCATAGTGATAGTTCAGTTATAGGTTGATCACAGAACTGATGGCAATATCATAGTGATAGTTCAATTAAAGTTTGATCACGGGCTGAGGTAATGTTCTGGAGACAATTCAGTTAAAACCGCTGATTGAATGTTCTGGAGACAATTCAATTCCGTACAATTAGAATTGGCTAAAATTGGTTTTATGAAAGTACACGTTAATTCGGTTAATGTCTTTAACGGGTTGAGGGAATGTCACAGAGACAATACAGTTAAGACCGCTGATGGAATGTTCAGCAGACAATTCAATTCCGTGCAATTAGAATTGGCTAAATTTAAAAAAATATTCTTGGGAATATGGGTGAAACAACGAATTGGGAGATGAATGGCCACTTGGGGAAACCAGAAGTTTATAACTGTATCGGAAAGTGGAGCTCTCATGATTGTTAAAATTGTATTGTGGGTTCTCTGCAAATTCAAACGTTTATAGTTCGGTTGGTTGAGATGAATGGAAGTATAATGCTTTGAATTCCTTTTGTTTGAATGGAGATCTCCAACGAATGAACGAAATGAAATGAAAATGAAATGAAAATCGCTTATTGTCACGAGTACGCTTCAATGAAGTTACTGTGAAAAGCCCCTAGTCGCCACATTCCGGTGCCTGTCCGGGGAGGCTGGTACGGGAATCGAACCGTGCTGCTGGCCTGCTTGGTCTATTTTGAAAGCCAGCGATTTAGCCCAGTGAGCTAAACCAGTCCCTCTGTTTAATAAGAATTTGTGAATTTCCTCTGGTATTCCTGGTAAAATGTTGTTTTAGAACATAGAACATAGAACAGTACAGCACAGAACAGGCCCTTCGGCCCTCAATGTTGTGCCGAGCCATGATCACCCTACTCAAACCCACGTATCCACCCCTATCCCAACAACCCCCCCCCCCCCAACCTTACTTTTTTTATTAGGACACTACGGGCAATTTAGCATGGCTAATCCACCTAACCCGCACATCTTTGGACTGTGGGAGGAAACCGGAGCACCCGGAGGAAACCCACGCACACAGGGGGAGGATGTGCAGACTCCACACAGACAGTGACCCAGCCGGGAATCGAACCTGGGACCCTGGAGCTGTGAAGCATTTATGCTAACCACCATGCTACCCTGCTGCCCTTGCTACCCTGCTGCCCTGCTACCCTGCTGCCCTTTCTGCAAAAGGAAGTTGCACATCAATTATGAGGAGCGAATATACGGCAGTTAAAGTGTGATTTAAAACGGGGTAAGTATTTGAAAGTTCTTCAGAAAATCAGAAATAATGATTAACATTGTGGGAGTTAATTAGGACACTATTCTCAGGAAGTAAACAAAAGGCGAAATCAAAATGTATCAATTGGGATTTGTAAATGATTAATTTGAACTCGGCATAGTCCTTAAACAGAGGGAACGAGATGAGTCTGAGGCGATGTAAGTGACATGGTACAGCCCCTGCGGGGCCTAGTGCCCGCTGCATTGCAAGCAGATGGAGCTTTAGGGAATAAAGATATAGGACTGGAGCTTAATTGGCAATGTTACTTGCAGGATCAGGAAATGAGAATCTGGTGGCAGTTAAAGATTAATAAAATAGATGCTTAAAAATAAAAATTAAGCTTCAAAAACCGACTGGTAACTGGAGGAAATAGTGAAAGCAAAACAAGCAATAGAAAGAATGACACAGGATTAATCAGCACACAATTCCAGAACACAATTCAGGGAAAACGAAACAGGCCGGAAAAGCAATATCCCTTGACCCGAGGTGCCAAATGCGAGTTGGAGATAATGATAAATTAGTTGGAACAGCAGGGTATCATTCAAGAAGTCACATATTCATCGACGAAGAGCCCACTTCAGGCAGTTAGCAAGTCTGATGGTACATTTTGAATGGTACCGAATTACAAAGCATTAAACAAGGTCACATCAAAAAGAAGGATAAATGGTATTTAATAAATTCACAAACTACATTTAAGAATATGGCAGGCAAAACTTATTGAACTACTGTTGATTTATCCAACGGTTTCTGGAGTTTTCCGTTAGACCCCGACGGCAGGGAAGAGACAGCCTTTACCTTTGGCACTAAACATTGCGGATACTGTAAATTGCCACATAGATATGTTAATTCCCCGAACCACTTTCAGGCAACAGTAAGGGAACTGATTAATGATGACTCGCCTTTAGCATATATTGATGATGTGTTAATTGGAGATGATGATCAGGGGGCACATGTTGAAAGAGTGTCCAAAATTATTAAAACATATAGTGAAGTAGGATTTAAAATAGTGGTAAAGAAATGCCAGACTGGCAGGAACGAAGTCGAGTATTTAGGGTATTCAGTGTCAAAGGCAGGTAGGGAATTAAATGTTGGGATGACAGAAAAAGTTGCTAGAATCACAGCGCCCATTTCATGAAGTGGGGTTCAGCAAATCATGAGTAATTCGGGGTATTTGAGACCAGTAGTAGAAGACTTTAGTCTTATTGCTAGATGCATTTATGCAACTTTGGAAAGGGGATTTTAAGTGGACCAGTGAAGCACAGTTTGCACTAGTTAAAAACAGCTGCAGCAACATCCAGGCCATTAGAGAGACATGAAGGGTCGATTTGAGCATTAAATTTGTTCTATACGCAAAGAGATTTGGTATGTTCCTTGCTAATCATAGTACTGAGACACATATCAAACATTGACAAGAAATTGGGCAAGGGATAAACAAAAGTGTTCGGACATCACAAAATGTCTGCAGCCGTAACAAAAGAGGATAGCAGAGGGTTACAACTGAATTTTAGACTTGACAGAGTTAACCAAGAGACAGGGTTGCCAGCAAGGCGCGAATACAGCTCGATGGGAAAGATGGGAAACCATTCTTTCACCCCTTAATGTTTATTCATGACCTTACAAAGATACATAAACTTGGTAAATCAGTTAACAAAACAGAGTTGGTATAGACGGATGGTTGTAAAGTTAAGGAGGACGAAAACAAGCTCGACGGGCATCTATTTTAAACATTTCAGGAAAGAAAATGGCGGAGAAACAGGGAGTAGCATAGAAACTGAAAAATAGATGGAGGAATGGTCATGAGAGTATGCACGCCCTCATTTTCCCACGAGCAGCAAAGTAATTTGCACTTTTTAATCACAGCTGATAGAAGTACGGGGGAAGTTGCATTAGAGAATTGGTCCGCAATTTAAAATGATTCATTGTGAACAAAATGGAACATCGTGTCAAAGGTATGGCACATCCTGTAGCCCAGTAGTATGTTCAAGGATTAATTATATGAAACCTAGGAGAAAGACATATACAGCGTAGTCAGTCGATTTGATATTGCATTTAGAACAATAGAAATGGGGAAATGCTTCGGCTCAGAGCAATGCTGGTGACTGATTTTGTGACCACGAGATAAATTTTAACCATGGGATGGTGTGCTAATGAAAAACTGTAATTACTGCAGAGAAAACCTAGCTGACGACAAGTCATTGGGAAAGGTTGTGCAAGCTTGTGGACAAGTGACAGACTTGTTGTATCGCTTACTGATTGAGTACGTAGTATTTGCTGTTGGGATGACCTGGGGACGTATAATTAGCCTAACAGTGCTCAGAGAATGTATCACTGCAATGATGCCGTGCCAAAGGATAGATCATATCCCCCAACAGCTCGGACAAGGGAAAAAGGAATGTTTGGGAGTGGTTGTCAGGATGCCAATGAATTGAAACCTGTTAGCAGCATCCATAGGACAGATGATACTGTGAAAATAATATGTTCGGAACTTAGCATTCAAACAACATCCTGTGACAATCAGAATTTAAAAGATTGAAGTAGATGCAGTAGCAATATCCGAAATGTATCAGGGAAAGTTTCGACCCGATTGAATCACTGAGTTAGAAAAAGAAGAATGGTGGCAGTGGAAATCCGGAAGTCCTGGAGAGGGTACTTCTGGAATATCCAAGCAAGGATAGGAATATACAAATCAAGAAATAGGGCCCTCTCCGCCTTAGACCTGTTTATTTGAGTTTCAGATGAAGCAACAATAATACAGATGAAGAAATGAACAACACTCCGGAGAAGAATGTTTCAGACAGTATGGTGGGAAAACTAATGATACAAATAGAACATAGAACATAGAACACTACAGCGCAGTACGGGCCCTTCGGCCCTCGATGTTGCGCCGACCTGTGAAACCATCTGAAGCCTATCTGACCTACACTATTCCATTTTCATCCATATGTCTATCCAGTGACCACTTAAATGCCCTTAAAGTTGGCGAGTCTACTACTATTGCAGGCAGGGCGTTCCACACCCCTACTACTCTCTGAGTAAAGAAACTGCCTCTGACATCTGTCCTATATCTATCACCCCTCAATTTAAAGCTATGTCCCCTCGTGTTGGTCATCACCATCCGAGGAAAAAGACCCTCACTGTCCACCCTATCTAACCCTCTGACTATCTTATATGTCTCTATTAAGTCACCTCTCAGCCTTCTCCTCTCTAACGAAAACAACCTCAATTCCCTGAGCCTTTCCTCGTAAGACCTTCCCTCCATACCAGGCAACATCCTAGTAAATCTCCTCTGAACCCTTTCCAAAGCTTCCACATCCTTCCTATAAGTTGGTGACCAGAACTGCACGCAGTACTCCAGGTGTGGCCGCACCAGAGTTATGTGCAGCTGCAGCATGACCTTGTGGGTCCGAAACTCAATCCCCCTACTTATAAAGGCTAGCACACCATATGCCTTCTTAACAGCCCTATTAACCTGGGTGGCAACTCTCAGGGATTTATGTTCCTGGATGCCGAGATCTCTCTGTTCATCTACACTACCAAGAATCTTGCCATTAGCCCAGTACTCTGCATTCCTGTTACTCCTTCCAAAGTGAACCACCTCACACTTTTCCGCATTAAACTCCATCTGCCACCTCTCAGCCCAGCTCTGCAGCTTATCTATGTCCCTCTGTATCCTATAACATCCTTCAACACTATCCACAACTCCACCGACCTTCGTGTCATCTGCAAATTTACTCACCCATCCTTCTACACCCTCGTCCAGGTCATTTATAAAAATGACAAACAGCAGTGGCCCCAAAACAGATCCTTGCGGTACACCACAAGTAACTGAACTCCACGATAAACATTTGCCATCAACCACCACCCTCTGTCTTCTTTCAGCTAGCCAATTACTGATCCAAACCGCTAAATCACCTTCAATTCCTTACTTCCTCATTTTCTGCAATAGCCTACCGTGGGGAACCTTATCAAACGCCTTACTGAAATCCATATACATCACATCAACAGCTTTACCCTGATCCACCTGTTTGGTCACCTTCTCAAAAAACTCAATACGGTTTGTGAGACATGAACTACCCTTCACAAAACCGTGTTGAGTATCGCTAATCAACTTGTTCTTTTCAAGATGATAATAAACCCTATCTCTTATAACCTTTTCCAACATTTTACCCACAACCGAATAAGGCTCACAGATCTATAATTACCAGGGTTGTCTCTACTCCCCTTCTTGAACAAGGGGACAACATTTGCTACCCGCCTGTCTTCCGGCACTATTCTGTCGACAAAGACGACATAAAGATCAAGGACAAAGGCTCTGCAATCTCCTCCCTGGCTTCCCAGAGAATCCTAGGATAAATCCCATCTGGCCCAGGGGACTTACCTATTTTGACATTTTCTAAAATTGCTAACACCTCCTCCTTTTGAACCTCAATTCCATCTAGCCTGGTCGACTGAACCTGAATGTTCTCCTCGACAACATTGTCTTTCTCCAGTGTAAACACTGACGAAAAATATCCATTTAATGCTTCCCCTATCTCCTCTGATTCCACACACAACTTTCCACTACTATCCTTGATTGGCCCTAATCTTACACTAGTCATTCTTTTGTTCCTGATATACCTATAGAAAGCCTTAGGGTTTTCCTTGATCCTATCCGCCAACGACTTTTCGTGTCCTCTCCTCGCTCTTCTTAACTCTCCCTTATGGTCCTTCCTGGCTAACTTGTAACTCTCAAGTGCCATAACTGAGCCTTCATGTCTCATCGAAACATAAGCCTTCTTCTTCCTCTTGACAAGTGCTTCAACTTCCTTAGTAAACCACGGTCCCCTTGCTCGACCACTTCCTCCCTGCCTGACAGGTACATACTTATCAAGGACACGCAGTAGCTGTTCCTTGAAAAAGCTACACATTTCGAATGTACCCATCCCCTGCAGTTTCCTTCCCCATCCTATACATCCTAAATCTTGCCGAATATCATCATAATTGCCTTTCCCCCAGCTATAATTCTTGCCTTGAGGTACATACCTAACCCTGCCCATTGCTAAAGTAAACATAACCGAGTTGTGATCACTATCACCAAAGTGCTCACCTACAGCTAAGTCTAACACCTGGCCGGGTTCATTACCCAGTACCAAATCCAATGTGGCCTCGCCCCTTGTTGGCCTGTCTACATACTGTGTCAGAAAACCCTCCTGCACACACTGCACAAAAACTGACCCATCTATAGTACTCGAACTGTAGTATTTCCAGTCAATATTTGGAAAGTTAAAGTCCCCCATAACAACTACCCTGTTACTCTCGCTCCTGTCAAGAGTCATCTTTGCAACCCTTTCCTCTACATCCCTGGAACTATTCGGAGGTCTATAGACAACTCCCAACAGGGTGACCTCCCCTCTACTGTTCCTAACCTCGGCCCATAGTGCCTCAGTACACGAGTACTCAGTAGACGAGTCCTCAAGCGTCCTTTCTACCGCCGTAATACTTTCCTTGATTAACAATGCCACACCCCCCCTCTTTTACCATCTTCTCTGTTCTTACAGAAACATCTAAATCTTGGAACCTGCAACAACCATTCCTGCCCCGGCTCTACCCATGTCTCCGAAATCGCCACAACATCGAGATCCCAGGTTCCAAACCATGCTGCAAGCTCACCAACCTTATTCCGGATGCTCCTGGCGTTGAAGTAGACACACTTCAAACCAGCGTCCTGCTTGCTGGTGCCCTCTTTCGAACTTTTAACCCTATTCCCTGACCTCACTACTCTCAACATCCTGTACACTGGGACTACAATTTAGGTTCCCATCCCCCTGCTGAATTAGTTTAAACCCCCCCCCCCCGAAGAGCACTAGCAAATCCCCCCCCCCCCTAGGATATTGGTACCCCTCTGGTTCAGGTGAAGACCATCCTGTTTGTAGAGGTCCCACCTACCCCAGAATGAGCCCCAATTATCCAGGAAACCAAAACCCTCCCTCCTGCACCATCCCTGTAGCCACCTGTTCAACTCTTCTCTCTCCTTATTTCTCACTTCGCTAGCACGTGGCACGGGTAACAACCCAGAGATTACAACTATGTTTGTTATAGCTCTCAGCTTCCACCCTTGCTCCCTGAATTTCTGTCTCAAATCCCCATCTCTCTTCCTACCTATGTCTTTGGTACCTATGTGGACCACGACTTGGGGCTGCTCCCCCTCCCCCTTCAGGATCCCAAAAACACGATCAGAGACATCACGAACCCTGGCACCTGGGAGGCAACACACCAACCGTGAGTCTCTTTCGTTCCCACAGAACCTCATGTCTGTTCCTCTAACTATGGAGTCCCCAATGACAAGTGCTCTGTTCCTCTTCTCCCTTCCCTTCTGAGCAACAGGGACAGACTCTGTGCCAGAGGCCTGCGCCCTATTGCTTACCCCTGGTAAGTCGTCCCCCGCTACAGTATCCCAAACGGTATACTTGTTATAGAGGGGAACGACCACAGGGGATCCCTGCACCGCCTGCCGGTTCCCTCTCCCTCCTATGACGGTAACCCATCTACTTTCTTCTTTTACCTGAGGTGTGACTACCTCCCTATAACTCCTCTCAATAACCTCCTCCGCCTCCCGAATGATCCGAAGTTCATCCAGCTCCAGGTCCCTAATGCGGCTCTCGAGGAGCTCGAGTTGGGTGCATTTCCCGCAGATGTAGTCAGAAGGGACACGAGAGGTGAACGTTTCCTCCCACATTCTGCAGGAGGAACATTCACTTGCCCTAGCCTCCATTCCCACTGAACTAACTTCACAACGACTGAAAAATAAAAATAAAAAACTTGCTAGTTTAGCAATCCAACGGACAGAGCTTTTTTTTTGGTTAGAGAAGGAGGATGGGTGGGAGACACTACGTAAGAAGTGTTTCGGGTAAAGCTGTCACTCGAGAACAGACCCTTCACAAACCACCTTCAACTTGCGGTGACCGCACTGCACGTATGCAAATCTCCCCGGAACAGCCAATCAGAAGCTCTGCTCTGCTGCCCTCTGTTGGAATAACGCCTTCCGTCGAACTCCTCGTGTCACTGATGCAGGTGCACCTTCAACTTACGGTGACCACACTGCACGTATGCAAATCTCCCCGGAACAGCCAATCAGAAGCTCTGCTCTGCTGCCCTCTGTTGAAATCTCGCCTTCCGTCGAACTCCTCGGGTCACTGATGCAGGTGCACCTTCAACTTACGGTGACCGCACTGCACGTTTGCAAATCTCCCCGGAACAGCCAATCACAAACTCTGCTCTGCTGCCCTCTGTTGGAATCTCGCCTTCCGTCGAACTCCTCGGGTCACTGATGCAGGTGCACCTTCAACGTACGGTGACCGCATCTGCACGTATGCAAATCTCCCCGGAACAGCCAATCAGAAGCTCTGCTCTACTGCCCTCTGTTGGAATCTCGCCTTCCGTCGAACTCCTCGGGTCACTCATACAGGTGCACCTTCAACGTACGGTGACCGCACTGCACGTATGCAAATCTCACCGGAACAGCCAATCAGAAGCTCTGCTCTACTGCCCTCTGTTGGAATCTCGCCTTCCGTCGAACTCCTCGGGTCACTGATGCAGGTGCACCTTCAACTTACGGTGACCGCACTGCACGTATGCAAATCTCCCCGGAACAGCAAATCAGACGCTCTGCTCTACTGCCCTCTGTTGGAATCTCGCCTTCCGTCGAACTCCTCGGGTCACTGATGCAGGTGCACCTTCAACTTACGGTGACCGCACTGCACGTATGCAAATCTCGCCGGAACAGCCAATCAGAAGCTCTGCTCTGCTGCCCTCTGCTGGAACCTCGCCTTCCGTCGAACTCCTCGGGTCACTGATGCAGGTGCACATTCAACCTACGGTGACCGGACTGCACGTATGCAAATCTCCCCAGAACAGCCAATCAGGAGCTCGGCTCTGCTGCCCTCTGTTGGAATCTCTCCTTCCGTCGAACTCCTCGGGCCACTGATGCAGGTGCACATTCAACTTACGGTGACCGCACTGCACGTATGCAAATCTCCCCGGGACAGCCAATCAGAAGCTCTGCTCTGCTGCCCTCTGTTGAAATCTCGCCTTCCGTCGAACTCCTCGGGTCACTGATGCAGGTGCACCTTCAACTTACGGTGACCGCACTGCACGTATGCAAATCTCCCCGAGACAGCCAATCACAAGCTCTGCTCTGCTGCCCTCTGTTGGAATCTCGCCTTCCGTCGAACTCCTCGGGTCACTGATGCAGGTGCACCTTCAACTTACGGTGACCGCACTGCACGTATGCAAATCTCCCCGGAACAGCCAATCAGAATCTCTGCTCTGCTGCCCTCTGTTGGAATCTCGCCTTCCGTCGAACTCCTCGGGTCACTGGTGCAGGTGCACCTTCAACGTACGGTGACCGCACTGCACGTATGCAAATCTCCCCGGAACAGCCAATCAGAAGCTCTGCTCTGCTGCCCTCTGTTGGAATCTCGCCTTCCGTCGAACTCCTCAGGTCACTGAAGCAGGTGCACCTTCAACTTACGGTGACCGCACTGCACGTATGCAAATCTCCCCGGAACAGCCAATCACAAGCTCTGCTCTGCTGCCCTCTGTTGGAATCTCGCCTTCCGTCGAACTCCTCGGGTCACTGATGCAGGTGGACCTTCAACTTACGGTGACCGCACTGCACGTAGGCAATTCTCCCCGGAACAGCCTATCAGAATCTCTGTTCTGCTGCACTCTGTTGGAACCTCGCCTTCCATCGAACTCCTCGGGTCACTGATGCAGGTGCACCTTTAAAGTACGGTGACCGCACTGCACGTATGCAAATCTCCCCGGAACAGCCAATCAGAAGCTCTGCTCTGCTGCCCTCTGTTGGAATCTCGCCTTCCGTCGAACTCCTCGGGTCACTCATGCAAGTGCACCTTCAACTTACGGTGACCGCACTGCATGTATGCAAATCTCCCCTGAACAGCCAATCAGAAGCTCTGCTCTGCCGCCCTCTGCTGGAACCTCGCCTTCCGTCGAACTCCTCGGGTCACTGATGCAGGTGCACCTTTAAAGTACGGTGACCGCACTGCACGTATGCAAGTCTCCCGGAACAGCCAATCAGAAGCTCTGCTCTGCTGCCCTCTGTTGGAATCTCGCCTTCCGTCGAACTCCTCAGGTCACTGAAGCAGGTGCACCTTCAACTTACGGTGACCGCACTGCACGTATGCAAATCTCCCCGGAACAGCCAATCAGAAGCTCTGCTCTGCTGCCCTCTGTTGAAATCTCGCCTTCCGTCGAACTCCTCGGGTCACTGATGCAGGTGCACCTTCAACTTACGGTGACCGCACTGCACGTTTGCAAATCTCCCCGGAACAGCCAATCACAAACTCTGCTCTGCTGCCCTCTGTTGGAATCTCGCCTTCTGTCGAACTCCTCGGGTCACTGATGCAGGTGCACCTACAACATACGGTGACCGCACTGCACGTATGCAAATCTCACCGGAACAGCCAATCAGAATCTCTGCTCTCCTGCCCTCTGTTGGAATCTCGCCTTCCGTCGAACTCCTCGGGTCACTGGTGCAGGTGCACCTTCAACGTACGGTGACCGCTCTGCACGTATGCAAATCTCCCCGGAACAGCAAATCAGACGCTCTGCTCTACTGCCCTCTGTTGGAATCTCGCCTTCCGTCGAACTCCTCGGGTCACTGATGCAGGTGCACCTTCAACTTACGGTGACCGCACTGCACGTATGCAAATCTCGCCGGAACAGCCAATCAGAAGCTCTGCTCTGCTGCCCTCTGCTGGAACCTCGCCTTCCGTCGAACTCCTCGGGTCACTGATGCAGGTGCACCTTCAACCTACGGTGACCGGACTGCACGTATGCAAATCTCCCCAGAACAGCCAATCAGGAGCTCTGCTCTGCTGCCCTCTGCTGGAATCTCGCCTTCCGTCGAACTCCTTGGGTCACTGATGCAGGTGCACCTTAAATTTACGCTGACCGCACTGCACGTATGTAAATCTCCCCGGAACCGCCAATCAGAAGCTCTGCTCTGCTGCCCTCTGTTGGAATCTCGCCTTCCGTCGAACTCCTCGGGTCACGCATGCAGTGCACCTTCAACGTACGGTGACCGCACTGCACGTATGCAAGTCTCCCGGAACAGCCAATCAGAAGCTCTGCTCTGCTGCCCTCTGTTGGAATCTCTCCTTCCGTCGAACTCCTCGGGCCACTGATGCAGGTGCACCTTCAACTTACGGTGACCGCACTGCACGTATGCAAATCTTCCCGGGACAGCCAATCAGAAGCTCTGCTCTGCTGCCCTCTGTTGAAATCTCGCCTTCCGTCGAACTCCTCGGGTCACTGATGCAGGTGCACCTTCAACTTACGGTGACCGCACTGCACGTATGCAAATCTCCCCGGAACAGCCAATCATAAGCTCTGCTCTGCTGCACTCTGTTGGAATATCGCCTTCCGTCGAACTCCTCGGGTCACTGATGCAGGTGCACCTTCAACTTACGGTGACCGCACTGCACGTATGCAAATCTCCCCGGAACAGCCAATCAGAATCTCTGCTCTGCTGCCCTCTGTTGGAATCTCGCCTTCCGTCGAACTCCTCGGGTCACTGGTGCAGGTGCACCTTCAACGTACGGTGACCGCACTGCACGTATGCAAATCTCCCCGGAACAGCCAATCAGAAGCTCTGCTCTGCTGCCCTCTGTTGGAATCTCGCCTTCCGTCGAACTCCTCAGGTCACTGAAGCAGGTGCACCTTCAACTTACGGTGACCGCACTGCACGTATGCAAATCTCCCCGGAACAGCCAATCACAAGCTCTGCTCTGCTGCCCTCTGTTGGAATCTCGCCTTCCGTCGAACTCCTCGGGTCACTGATGCAGGTGCACCTTCAACTTACGGTGACCGCACTGCACGTAGGCAATTCTCCCCGGAACAGCCTATCAGAATCTCTGTTCTGCTGCACTCTGTTGGAACCTCGCCTTCCGTCGAACTCCTCGGGTCACTGATGCAGGTGCACCTTTAAAGTACGGTGACCGCACTGCACGTATGCAAATCTCCCCGGAACAGCCAATCAGAAGCTCTGCTCTGCTGCCCTCTGTTGGAATCTCGCCTTCCGTCGAACTCCTCGGGTCACTCATGCAAGTGCACCTTCAACTTACGGTGACCGCACTGCATGTATGCAAATCTCCCCGGAACAGCCAATCAGAAGCTCTGCTCTGCCGCCCTCTGCTGGAACCTCGCCTTCCGTCGAACTCCTCGGGTCACTGATGCAGGTGCACCTTTAACGTACGGTGACCGCACTGCACGTATGCAAGTCTCCCGGAACAGCCAATCAGAAGCTCTGCTCTGCTGCCCTCTGTTGGAATCTCGCCTTCCGTCGAACTCCTCGTGTCACTGATGCAGGTGCACCTTCAACTTACGGTGACCGCACTGCACGTAGGCAATTCTCCCCGGAACAGCCTATCAGAATCTCTGTTCTGCTGCACTCTGTTGGAATCTCGCCTTCCGTCGAACTCCTCGGGTCACTGGTTCAGGTGCACCTTCAACGTACGGTGACCGCACTGCACGTATGCAAATCTCCCCGGAACAGCCAATCAGAAGCTCTGCTCTACTGCCCTCTGTTGGAATCTCGCCTTCCGTCGAACTCCTCGGGTCACTGATGCAGGTGCACCTTCAACGTACGGTGACCGCTCTGCACGTATGCAAATCTCCCCGGAACAGCAAATCAGACGCTCTGCTCTACTGCCCTCTGTTGGAATCTCGCCTTCCGTCGAACTCCTCGGGTCACTGATGCAGGTGCACCTTCAACTTACGGTGACCGCACTGCACGTATGCAAATCCCGCCGGAACAGCCAATCAGAAGCTCTGCTCTGCTGCCCTCTGTTGGAATCTCGCCTTCCGTCGAACTCCTCGGGTCACTGATGCAGGTGCACCTTCAACCTACGGTGACCGGACTGCACGTATGCAAATCTCCCCAGAACAGCCAATCAGGAGCTCTGCTCTGCTGCCCTCTGCTGGAATCTCGCCTTCCGTCGAACTCCTTGGGTCACTGATGCAGGTGCACCTTAAATTTACGCTGACCGCACTGCACGTATGTAAATCTCCCCGGAACCGCCAATCAGAAGCTCTGCTCTGCTGCCCTCTGTTGGAATCTCGCCTTCCGTCGAACTCCTCGGGTCACGCATGCAGGTGCACCTTCAACGGACGGTGACCGCACTGCACGTATGCAAGTCTCCCGGAACAGCCAATCAGAAGCTCTGCTCTGCTGCCCTCTGTTGGAATCTCTCCTTCCGTCGAACTCCTCGGGCCACTGATGCAGGTGCACCTTCAACTTACGGTGACCGCACTGCACGTATGCAAATCTCCCCGGGACAGCCAATCAGAAGCTCTGCTCTGCTGCCCTCTGTTGAAATCTCGCCTTCCGTCGAACTCCTCGGGTCACTGATGCAGGTGCACCTTCAACTTACGGTGACCGCACTGCACGTATGCAAATCTCCCCGGAACAGTCAATCACAAGCTCTGCTCTGCTGCCCTCTGTTGGAATCTCGCCTTCCGTCGAACTCCTCGGGTCACTGATGCAGGTGCACCTTCAACTTACGGTGACCGCACTGCACGTATGCAAATCTCCCCGGAACAGCCAATCAGAATCTCTGCTCTGCTGCCCTCTGTTGGAATCTCGCCTTCCGTCGAACTCCTCGGGTCTCTGGTGCAGGTGCACATTCAACGTACGGTGACCGCACTGCACGTATGCAAATCTCCCCGGAACAGCCAATCAGAAGCTCTGCTCTGCTGCCCTCTGTTGGAATCTCGCCTTCCGTCGAACTCCTCAGGTCACTGAAGCAGGTGCACCTTCAACTTACGGTGACCGCACTGCACGTATGCAAATCTCCCCGGAACAGCCAATCACAAGCTCTGCTCTGCTGCCCTCTGTTGGAATCTCGCCTTCCGTCGAACTCCTCGGGTCACTGATGCAGGTGCACCTTCAACTTACGGTGACCGCACTGCACGTCGGCAATTCTCCCCGGAACAGCCTATCAGAATCTCTGTTCTGCTGCACTCTGTTGGAACCTCGCCTTCCGTCGAACTCCTCGGGTCACTGATGCAGGTGCACCTTTAAAGTACGGTGACCGCACTGCACGTATGCAAATCTCCCCGGAACAGCCAATCAGAAGCTCTGCTCTGCTGCCCTCTGTTGGAATCTCGCCTTCCGTCGAACTCCTCGGGTCACTCATGCAAGTGCACCTTCAACTTACGGTGACCGCACTGCATGTATGCAAATCTCCCCGGAACAGCCAATCAGAAGCTCTGCTCTGCCGCCCTCTGCTGGAACCTCGCCTTCCGTCGAACTCCTCGGGTCACTGATGCAGGTGCACCTTTAACGTACGGTGACCGCACTGCACGTATGCAAGTCTCCCCGGAACAGCCAATCAGAAGCTCTGCTCTGCTGCCCTCTGTTGGAATCTCGCCTTCCGTCGAACTCCTCAGGTCACTGAAGCAGGTGCACCTTCAACTTACGGTGACCGCACTGCACGTATGCAAATCTCCCCGGAACAGCCAATCACAAGCTCTGCTCTGCTGCCCTCTGTTGGAATCCCGCCTTCCGTCGAACTCCTCGTGTCACTGATGCAGGTGCACCTTCAACTTACGGTGACCGCACTGCGCATAGGCAATTCTCCCCGGAACAGCCTATCAGAATCTCTGTTCTGCTGCACTCTGTTGGAATCTCGCCTTCCGTCGAACTCCTCGGGTCACTGGTTCAGGTGCACCTTCAACGTACGGTGACCGCACTGCACGTATGCAAATCTCCCCGGAACAGCCAATCAGAAGCTCTGCTCTACTGCCCTCTGTTGGAATCTCGCCTTCCGTCGAACTCCTCGGGTCACTGATGCAGGTGCACCTTCAACTTACGGTGACTGCACTGCACGTAGGCAAGTCTCCCCAGAACAGCCAATCAGAAGCTCTGCTCTGCTGCCCTTTGTTGAAATCTCGCCTTCAGTCGAACGACTCGGGTCACTGATGCAGGTGCACCTTCAACTTACGGTGACCGCACTGCACGTATGCAAATCTCCCCGGAACAGCCAATCAGAAGCTCTGCTCTGCTGCCCTCTGTTGGAATTTCGCCTTCCGTCGAACTCCTCGGGTCACTGATGCAGGTGCACCTTCAACTTACGGTGACCGCACTGCACGTATGCAAATCTCCCCGGAACATCCAATCAGAAGCTCTGCTCTGCTGCCCTCTGCTGGAACCTCGCCTTCCGTCGAACTCCTCGGGTCACTGATGCAGGTGCACCTTCAACTTACGGTGACCGCACTGCACGTATGCAAGTCTCCCCGGAACAGCCAATCAGAAGCTCTGCTCTGCTGCCTCTGTTGGAATCTCGCTTTCCGTCGAACTCCTCGGGTCACTGATGCAGGTGCACCTTCAACTTACGGTGACCGCACTGCACGTATGCAAATCTCCCCGGAACAGCCAATCAGAAGCTCTACTCTGCTGCCCTCTGTTGGAATCTCGCCTTCCGTCGAACTCCTCGGGTCAATGATGCAGGTGCACCTTCAACTTACGGTGACCGCACTGCACGTATGCAAATCTCCCCAGAACAGCTAATCAGGAGCTCTGCTCTGCTGCCCTCTGCTGGAATCTCGCCTTCCGTCGAACTCCTCGGGTCACTGATGCAGGTGCACCTTCAATTTATGCTGACCGCACTGCACGTATGCAAATCTCCCCGGAACCGCCAATCAGAAGCTCTGCTCTGCTGCCCTCTGTTGGAATCTCGCCTTCCGTCGAACTCCTCGGGTCACTCACGCAGGTGCACCTTCAATGTACGGTGACCGCACTGCACGGATGCAAGTCTCCCCGGAACAGCCAATCAGAAGCTCTGCTCTGCTGCCCTCTGTTAGAATCTCGCCTTCCGTCGAACTCCTCGGGTCACTGATGCAGGTGCACCTTCAACTTACGGTGACAGCACTGCACGTATGTAAATCTCCCCGGAACCGCCAATCAGAAGCTCTGCTCTGCTGCCCTCTGTTGGAATCTCGCCTTCCGTCGAACTCCTCGGGTCACGCATGCAGGTGCACCTTCAACGTACGGTGACCGCACTGCACGTATGCAAGTCTCCCCGGAACAGCCAATCAGAAGCTCTGCTCTGCTGCCCTCTGTTGAAATCTCGCCTTCCGTCGAACTCCTCGGCTCACTGATGCAGGTGCACCTTCAACTTACGGTGACCGCACTGCACGTATGCAAATATCCCCGGAACAGCCAATCACAAGCTCTGCTCTGCTGCTCTCTGTTGGAATATCGCCTTCCGTCGAACTCCTCGGGTCACTGATGCAGGTGCACCTTCAGCTTACGGTGACCGCACTGCACGTATGCAAATCTCCCCGGAACAGCCAATCAGAATCTCTGCTCTGCTGCCCTCTGTTGGAATCTCGCCTTCCGTCGAACTCCTCGGGTCACTGGTGCAGGTGCACCTTCAACGTACGGTGACCGCACTGCACGTATGCAAATCTCCCCGGAACAGCCAATCAGAAGCTCTGCTCTGCTGCCCTCTGTTGGAATCTCGCCTTCCGTCGAACTCCTCGGGTCACTGATGCAGGTGCACCTTCAACTTACGGTAACCGCACTGCATGTATGCAAATCTCCCCGGAACAGCCAATCAGAAGCTCTGCTCTGCCGCCCTCTGCTGGAACCTCGCCTTCCGTCGAACTCCTCGGGTCACTGATGCAGGTGCACCTTAAAGTACGGTAACCGCACTGCACGTATGCAAGTCTCCCGGAACAGCCAATCAGAAGCTCTGCTCTGCTGCCCTCTTTTGGAATCTCGCCTTCCGTCGAACTCCTCAGGTCACTGAAGCAGGTGCACCTTCAACTTACGGTGACCGCACTGCACGTATGCAAATCTCCCCGGAACAGCCAATCACAAGCTCTGCTCTGCTGCCCTCTGTTGGAATCTCGCCTTCCGTCGAACTCCTCGGGTCACTGATGCAGGTGCACCTTCAACTTACGGTGACCGCACTGCACGTAGGCAATTCTCCCCGGAACAGCCTATCAGAATCTCTGTTCTGCTGCACTCTGTTGGAATCTCGCCTTCCGTCGAACTCCTCGGGTCACTGGTGCAGGTGCACCTTCAACGTACGGTGACCGCACTGCACGTATGCAAATCTCCCCGGAACAGCCAATCAGAAGCTCTGCTCTACTGCCCTCTGTTGGAATCTCGCCTTCCGTCGAACTCCTCGGGTCACTGATGCAGGTGCACCTTCAACTTACGGTGACCGCACTGCACGTATGCAAATCTCCCCAGAACAGCTAATCAGGAGCTCTGCTCTGCTGCCCTCTGCTGGAATCTCGCCTTCCGTCGAACTCCTCGGGTCACTGATGCAGGTGCACCTTCAATTTATGCTGACCGCACTGCACGTATGCAAATCTCCCCGGAACCGCCAATCAGAAGCTCTGCTCTGCTGCCCTCTGTTGGAATCTCGCCTTCCGTCGAACTCCTCGGGTCACTCACGCAGGTGCACCTTCAATGTACGGTGACCGCACTGCACGGATGCAAGTCTCCCCGGAACAGCCAATCAGAAGCTCTGCTCTGCTGCCCTCTGTTAGAATCTCGCCTTCCGTCGAACTCCTCGGGTCACTGATGCAGGTGCACCTTCAACTTACGGTGACAGCACTGCACGTATGTAAATCTCCCCGGAACCGCCAATCAGAAGCTCTGCTCTGCTGCCCTCTGTTGGAATCTCGCCTTCCGTCGAACTCCTCGGGTCACGCATGCAGGTGCACCTTCAACGTACGGTGACCGCACTGCACGTATGCAAATCTCCCCGGAACAGCCAATCAGAAGCTCTGCTCTGCTGCCCTCTGTTGAAATCTCGCCTTCCGTCGAACTCCTCGGGTCACTGATGCAGGTGCACCTTCAACTTACGGTGACCGCACTGCACGTATGCAAATATCCCCGGAACAGCCAATCACAAGCTCTGCTCTGCTGCTCTCTGTTGGAATATCGCCTTCCGTCGAACTCCTCGGGTCACTGATGCAGGTGCACCTTCAGCTTACGGTGACCGCACTGCACGTATGCAAATCTCCCCGGAACAGCCAATCAGAAGCTCTGCTCTGCTGCCCTCTGTTGGAATCTCGCCTTCCGTCGAACTCCTCGGGTCACTGGTGCAGGTGCACCTTCAACGTACGGTGACCGCACTGCACGTATGCAAATCTCCCCGGAACAGCCAATCAGAAGCTCTGCTCTGCTGCCCTCTGTTGGAATCTCGCCTTCCGTCGAACTCCTCGGGTCACTCATGCAAGTGCACCTTCAACTTACGGTGACCGCACTGCATGTATGCAAATCTCCCCGGAACAGCCAATCAGAAGCTCTGCTCTGCCGCCCTCTGCTGGAACCTCGCCTTCCGTCGAACTCCTCGGGTCACTGATGCAGGTGCACCTTTAAAGTACGGTAACCGCACTGCACGTATGCAAGTCTCCCGGAACAGCCAATCAGAAGCTCTGCTCTGCTGCCCTCTTTTGGAATCTCGCCTTCCGTCGAACTCCTCAGGTCACTGAAGCAGGTGCACCTTCAACTTACGGTGACCGCACTGCACGTATGCAAATCTCCCCGGAACAGCCAATCACAAGCTCTGCTCTGCTGCCCTCTGTTGGAATCTCGCCTTCCGTCGAACTCCTCGGGTCACTGATGCAGGTGCACCTTCAACTTACGGTGACCGCACTGCACGTAGGCAATTCTCCCCGGAACAGCCTATCAGAATCTCTGTTCTGCTGCACTCTGTTGGAATCTCGCCTTCCGTCGAACTCCTCGGGTCACTGGTTCAGGTGCACCTTCAACGTACGGTGACCGCACTGCACGTATGCAAATCTACCCGGAACAGCCAATCAGAAGCTCTGCTCTACTGCCCTCTGTTGGAATCTCGCCTTCCGTCGAACTCCTCGGGTCACTGATGCAGGTGCACCTTCAACTTACGGTGACCACACTGCACGCATGCAAATCTCCCCGGAACAGCCAATCAGAAGCTCTGCTCTGCTGCCCTCTGCTGGAACCTCGCCTTCCATCGAACTCCTCGGGTCACTGATGCAGGTGCACCTTCAACGTACGGTGACCGCACTGCACGTATGCAAGTCTCCCCGGAACAGCCAATCAGAAGCTCTGCTCTGCTGCCCTCTGTTGGAATCTCGCCTTCCGTCGAACTCCTCGGGTCACTGATGCAGGTGCACCTTCAACTTACGGTAACCGCACTGCACGTATGCAAATCTCCCCGGAACAGCCAATCAGAAGCTCTGCTCTGCCGCCCTCTGCTGGAACCTCGCCTTCCGTCGAACTCCTCGGGTCACTGATGCAGGTGCACCTTTAAAGTACGGTAACCGCACTGCACGTATGCAAGTCTCCCGGAACAGCCAATCAGAAGCTCTGCTCTGCTGCCCTCTGTTGGAATCTCGCCTTCCGTCGAACTCCTCAGGTCACTGATGCAGGTGCACCTTCAACTTACGGTGACCGCACTGCACGTATGCAAATCTCCCCGGAACAGCCAATCAGAAGCTCTGCTCTGCTGCCCTCTGTTGGAATCTCGCCTTCCGTCGAACTCCTCGGGTCACTGATGCAGGTGCACCTTCAACTTACGGTGACCGCACTGCACGTATGCAATCTCCCCGGAACAGCCAATCAGAAGCTCTGCTCTGCTGCCCTCTGTTGGAATCTCGCCTTCCGTCGAACTCCTCGGGTCACTGATGCAGGTGCACCTTCAACGTACGGT